>NC_056736.1:29007895-29062111 GCF_019279795.1 Protopterus annectens | reverse complement strand
ATTGAATAGAATCCCAGTTTATGTTAGGCAGAGCCCCTTGCTGACTCTCTTCAAGAGGAATCTTGACGAGTGGATGGGAAATCGTAAATTTACCCCTTGGGTCACTTCAGTGGCCCTGCTAGACAGAGGCCCAGGAAACTAATTTAAAAGGGAGGCAAAAGCCAACACATTCTGGCTAGGCTTATAAATGCCCTTGGGCAGATAGCCTAGTACCTACCTATGAACCTATGAACCTACAGACTCTAAGGACCTAAACCATGTCACCACAATAAACAGAGCATGCTAGAGGGATAGATTCCTGTCCTCGAGACTTCCCATACTCCGGAATAAACTACCTATCTATATCAAACAAAGCTCCTCATTAGCACTCTTCAAGAAAAATCTTGATGATTGGATGGGAAATAGGAAATTCACCCTGGGGATCACTTTTGTGTCTCTGCTCAACAGTGGCACAGGAAAATAAATTTATTGGGTGACAAAAGCCAGGGTACCTTTTTGGCTGGGCTTGTATAGGCCCCAGGGCCGATAGCCTAGTACCTACCTATGAACCTATGAACCTATGATCCTTTGAGCCTTGCCTAAAATAAGTAATATGGGGACAGCAAGAGCCTTGATCAGTATTCAAAACCATAGGGGTGACAGGTGCAAACCATATGTAGTGAAGCAATGAGGCTTGTCTATCATGTCATCACAGGCAGAGACTGGATCCCCTTTTAATGATACCAGAAGCTCAGCCAATTGTTGAAGTTTATCGTCTTTCTGTTATATTGCAGTATCATGTAGGTGAAGGTAAGATGCTACTAAAGGTCAGGGTCATACCAGCCTGGGCTACATGATCATAGAGCTAATATATATCTCTTGTCATGTTGTTCTGGGAGGTATGTCTCAGATCATTCACACTGAACATGGACAAAGAACACGTCATATATGTACCTGTTCTGGAGTAATGTAAGTGCTTGTGTTATGTGGCGGATCATAGCACCTGACAGACAACTGACAGTAATCTTCCCCTTGTCCAGCCAAGTCTGTGTGCCTGACTATGAAGTCACCTATTACTAGTGTGTTGGGTATGTTGTTTTGCCTTAGGGCCTGTTGTGAGGCACACTGCTTTGGTGTATTATGTGTTTTCTGGCGTGTGCTTGGAGGTGCATGTTGCTTGCTTGTCTGCTTAGGAGGACACTGTCTCTTTTTCAGATTAATATTTGTATTCTCCGAGTATGGTAATGTGTATTTATGTGTGTGTTTTGCTGGTGCTTATATTGTAGGTCTATGTGAGACAGTTGGTGTTGTGGTTGTATGACCCTACTCCTCCTGACTGCATTGTCCAGTATTGGGTTGACAGAGCTTAGCCACCGGTTTGACCCTGTGTGTGCCAGCATGTGGTGCATCAACCCATATATAATATGGTCATGGCCTATGCATACAATACACTCACAATACACCTAGTATGATAAGCCTGCTGAGGTTAGCAAATGTGAAAAAAACCTTTGGGCAAACTGTCAGCAAGTAATGTCTGTATTGCACCATGTAACTCCATATTGCTTGCAGAAGTGTAAAGACGTACTTAGTTTGGATTAAGAACCCCGCACTTGCCAACTGTGTGTGTGTGTGTGTGTGTGTGTGTCTGTCTGTCTGTCTCTCCCTGGGGAGAGAGCAACCTTTTTGGAGACTACTCACACCCCTTAAAAGTTGTATACTCATCTTTGTCAAGTCTGATGATGTCACCATCCTACAAATAAACCTGTGGAAAGGAGACATCCCAGTAATGTGTATAGCGTGTCATGTAAATGCATACTGCTTTAGTAACATAATGTAGTTAAGTAGGGATTTAAATCCTGCACTTGTCAACTGTGTGTGAGTGTGTGTATCTCCCTTGAGAGGCGCAACCTTTTTGGAGACTACTCACACCCCTTAAAAGTGGTATGCTTATCTTTGTCAAGTCTGATGATGTCACCATCCTACAAATATACCTGCGGAAAAGACAAATCCCAGTAATGTGTATAGTGTGTCATGTAAATGTGTACTGCTGCATTATCATAATGTAGTTAGTTAGGGGTTTGAATCCTGCACTTGCCAACTGTGTGTGTGTGTGTCTCCCGGGGGAGGAGCAACATTTTTGGAGAATACTCACACCCCTTAAAAGTGGTATACTCATCTTTGACAAGTCTGATGATGTCACCATCCTACAAATACTTCTTCCTCTGCCACTGACTTAGATTCCCTTTCCACCCAAGAATCTCCATTAGCAAAAAGGAAACCTTAGGCAGTCCCTTTAGGCATAAGAAACACAGGGGGGGGGGGGGGGTTAGAAAACATAGAAAATACAATCACACCAAACATTCAAAAACTATTAGAGAAGATTGTAACACAGGAAACAATGTACACAATATTTCTTCATGCCAACTGTCTGATGTACAAAATAAAGTGTTAAACAAGGGTCTAAACTTTGTACTGACTTTTGTTGTACCTGAACATGTTTTGGTTAATGAATTAAATGATTTCTGTAGATTACTTAACCTTAAAATATTTTTTCAGACACAACAAACACTCACAGAACTGGTTTCCAATTTGGTAAATCCAACTTTCAACCCCCTATGGACAAGCACGTGGCTATCTTTAAGGAATGTGTTTTGAAAGACTTACATTTTCCCATGAACATCAGACTATCAGGCACAACCTTACCAAAAATGAACAAAATGCCCTACATGATTTGAGTTCTAATCATGATATAGTCATATTACCAGCTGATAAGGGAGGTGGCATCATGGTAATGGACTGGGACATGTACCAGGCTGAGGTGAATAAGCAATTGTCCGACCGTCGTTTTTACATACCTATGGTTGTTGACCCAACTGCCAACTTCAAGAAAGAAATTGATTCTTTTTTTAGACTTAGCCGCTGAGGAAGGCATTATAAATCAAACGATTTGCAAACAATAGAAGGTTTCTGATCCCATTTCCCAATATTTATATCTACTTCCTAAAATACACAAAAATTCCAATTGTCCTCCGGGACTACCGATTGTATCTGGGAGGGGATCTCTGACTGAACCTTTATCTGCCTTCCTCACTGAGTATCTGCAACCTTTACTATCTATGGTCAGGTCAGGTTAAAAGATGCTACTCAATTTCTTAACATCATCCAGGATATACAACTGGAACCAGATTGGTACTTATGTACACTTGATGTCACCTCCCTTTATACAAGTATACCACATTGGGCGGGATTAGAGGCCATTCAATATTGGCTGGAAAAAATCTAAACTTTATTCCCCTGGCTTCAATACACTTCTTCTATCTTTAACTGAACACGTAGTGACAAAAAATGTTTTTCAATTTCAAGGTAAGATATATTGGCAGGTCCATGGCACAGCAATGAGAGCATCTTTTGCCCCTATTTATGCTGATCTGTTTATGGGATTTTTGGAGGAACAACTTATATATGATGATAGCCACAACTTGATCAGTTGGACATTTGGAGATGCTATCTGGATGATTGTTGGATGGTGTGGCGGGGTTATCAACTATATGTGCATGAATTTATGGAATATCTTAATGAGAATAAAAGGGGTATTCAGTTTACACTACATATTGAATATCAGGAAATTATTTTTCTGGATGTTATCATCACCAGACAGGATGATCATACCTTAGAGATGAAGGTATACAGGAAATTTCTAGAATACAATACCCTATTACATGCCTCTAGTTATCAACCCCGCCACATCATCAACAACATCCCAAAATCACAATACCTACGTACTAAACGTATTTGTTCCTCTGAACAAAGTTTTCATACATGCCAACGTGACCTAACCAATAGATTGCTTACAAGGGGATATCGTAAGGATTGTATTTCCCACACCATAATTGAGGTAGACCAAATAGAAAGATCTCATCTTTTAGTATACCAAGAACGGACTGATCACGATAGTACACAAAAATCACAGCCTATCAGGCTAGTAACCACATTTGGGGCAAACACTTATAAGTTCAGAAATATCATTAATAATCATTGGGATATTTTGTTGGCTCATGACCAACTGAATTAAATACTTGGCTCTCGATGTTCATTTTCTTACAGAAGAGGTAGAACAATAAATTCACATTTAACCCACTATAAACACTATTACCCACCGGTCACTTTACAAAAAACTCTATTTGGTGATATATTGACAGGTTGTGTTCCATGTGGTCATTGCAGTGCTTGTCCACACATATTTCAAACAAAGGAATTTACCAGTTGCAACACTTCCATACTTTACCAAATCAGATGTTTTGGGAATTGTAGTAGCAACTGGATTATCTATCTAGCCATCTGCATTTGTTCTTCATTTTATGTTGGACAAACGTCTAGACCCTTTAGACATCGTATCAGTGAACATCTAAGCGAAATTAGAAACAAAAGAATTTCAAACGCTCTTTACAAACACACTTTAGTACACCAAACTGCTAAGTTCACATTTACCATTATAGACAAAATTCAAATGAAAAGAACATCCAAAGCTGGCTGTCACAATATATTAAACAATAAAGAATCCTCTTGGATAATCAGGCTAGGTGCTTTATTTAAACCAGGCCTGAATGAGTTAAGTTAAATACAGCCTTGGATGGCCAAGTTTTTTGTCTAATTAATGATTAAATATTTCAATCATCTTATTTAGCTGATTAAGCCAATTTAAGTATATATATATATATATATATATATATATATATATATATATATATATATATATATATATATATATATATGTAGGTATGAGGGTTGCTCTAATGTATTTTTCTTTTGCAATGAAGAAGGCTTGAACTCTCAGCTGAAACCGGTTTGCTGTGGATATTTTATTTATGGAGCTTGCCACAATAAAACTTTGGAACCTTCATCTTCCTTTGTGCTGGATTTCTTTTTTTGGATCATCCTACAAATACACCTGTGAAAAGGCAAAATCCCAGTAATGTGTATAGCATGTCGTGTAAATGCATACTGCTGTAGTATTATAATGTACTTAGGAAGGAGTTTGAATCTTGCACTTGCTGACTGTGTGTGTATTCCAGGTATGTGACACTGTTGGTCAATGTGGAGTGGGTTTTGATTTTTCTAGTGTATGACACATCACAATGACAACTGTATGTGCATTACACATGTAAGGTAGCTGTGGGGCAAAGCCATATACATACATGTGACCTCAATTATTTCATAGGTGGGTACTCTGCTTTCTCCATGAATGCATCTGTTATCTTTGCCAGAGCGTGCTGGCGCTTTCCAGACCTTAGGTCACTTCTGTATGCTTGTGACAAGCTTAGCCACTGCAGTGATCCCTGGGCTATGTCTTCTGTTTCACATCCACTCATCACGGTTTCTATTGAAGAGTGTGAGTGAGGGTTTATGCTTGAGGTATATTTGAATCCTGTTCCAAAGCAAGCAAAGTCTGGCAAAGATGACTAATCATTATAGGTGTGCAACAACCTCTGTGGATCTGCATGCAAACCCTTTATTGCTTATGTGCCCCACAGAGGGATTTCCAAAACCCTTTGGTAATGTGATTATCAAATTAGAGATGACTAAACACATGGCTCTATGTATACATTAGTACCTGTTCCACATTTTGGGGGCTACTACCTATGTGGTACTCTGGGGATAATATGTTTTCTAAAAGTGAATAACTATGCTTTCTTTGGCTTATAGCTTTACAGCATGAGTTTGACACCTTGTATCTGTCTCTATGATACCCTTTTGGAGGATGTGTGCGTCATCTGGAGAATAAAGTATAGCCCACAGTATGCATTTTCATCAAACATGGGCAGACATATCCCTACTGAGTTTGCTTGTACCTAAGAAAGCTATATGCCAAACAGGAGTGGTCCCAGGACTGAGTGCAGGTGAATACCACTTGTTACTGACATAGAATTGTACATGGAGGCTGCAAATGTTACTGTGTGTCCTACATCTGTGTGTCAGTTGTCAATCCATCATCTAACAATCATTTATGTTCAGTCTGTTGAGGTTATGTATAATACGAGAATGTGGGATGGGTATGAATTGCTGGTGAGCTATAGCTTGAGTGTGTGGACCTCCCCTCCCTCACCTATAACCTTGTTAACTGGCTTGAAGTCTACTAGGTGTAGGAGCCATGATCTGGCCTTTAGAGAACCCAAGTGGGTATGGTGCAGTGTTTACAGGTTCATAATATCTCTGTTAATGAGTTCCATAATGCTGTGCTCCATAGCCTTCCAAATAACATTTGTCTGGCTTATAGGATGAGTTTCCAGGATCTGTTGTAGTCCTTAATCAATTTATGTTAACATTTGCACTGGGTGTGACGAGGGTGGACAGGTTTAGGAATAAGAATATTAGAGGTTCAGCCCTGGTTTGAAGGTTAGTAGACCAAGCCAGATAGGCAGGATTAAGTTGGTTTGTACATGTGCTGAGGAGGGATGCAGAGTGTATTGTGAAATAGATGCTAAGGATGAAGCCGCCAGGTAACAGGAAAAGAGGAATGCCTAATATGAGGTTTATGGCTGTGGTGAGAGAGGACATGCAGGTGGATGGTGTGACAGTGCAAGATGCAGAGGGCAGGAAGAAATGGAAACAGATGATCTACTGTGGTGACCCCTAATGGGATCATCCGAAAGGAGAAGAAGACATTGTAGCTCAACCTTTGTGGACTGTGAACCCCATTACCATGCGTCATTCCACAAGTATGTAACCTGTATAGAGGCTTCATCTGGACAGAGTGTTTAGGTGAGTGGTGACTTCATATGTCAGCTTGTGTATGATACAGCCAGGGACACTGTCCATTACCATTGCCACTGTGGTTTGGACTTTAGTAAAGAGATGTTTTAACTAGAGTGTCTGTGAATCATCAGATTTTACATTCTTCAGGTCTGGAAATGTGGCCCTTGTGTAACGACAGGGTGGTGAAATCTGCATTCAAACTATCTAACAAGAAATTGGTAATGTCAGTCAGATAAGTGTGTTTTGTGACCATTTACATTAACTGTGACCCGATCTGAGATTTCCCCTGTCGATTATAAACAACACTAAAGAAAGCTTTAGTGTTGTCTTTGGAATCCTTGCCATTTTGTATTTTGAAGCTTGCCTTGTATGTTTATTGAGAGATTGTATTTTCCCAATGATACTGACCAGAGAGGTTATCACTTCTTGGTATGTAACTCTTTTTTGGTACAACTTCACACCTTCTATTATATATTTAGTTTATGGCAGGTGTCCATGAGACTAATGCACTTTTACTGTGTAAGTCAAAATTTCTTGTGTTTGTGATAGCACGGTCCATGCAACCCTGCAGGTGAACAGTGTGCATTACTAAAGGATTATGCAGCTGGGACAGTGTTAACATTAGTAATGCAAACCAATGACAGACATCAACAACAGCATCACCCACAGCACAGTGTCAACCCATGTCATATACACACATGTGTACTCAAGTTCCAAAATGTGTGTAGTACGATGCATACTGGCCACCAATAGAAACTATGGAGTGTTAACACTGGCCAATACAGGGCCTGTCACCCTGCCCATGTGTCCAATATGCATGTACATGCAGACAGTGCACCTCCACCATGTTCACAAAGGGACACCTGCAAACCCGTGTTGAACACACCCCACACATACTGTCCACTGTATACCACATGCTGACACAACTACACACATCAGCCAAGTGGCACATGGGCAAACAAAACACAATTGGAATAAACACTGGTGAAAACAATACAACATTGCCAATTACAGCTTTAATGCATCATGCCTGCTCAGCTACACCTTCAAGGATATCATTACACTTTACTGCTGACAACATGCTACACATCCAACCATTGCTATACTTTATTAAAGTCACCCTGTGCATCAGCACCATGTTAGCCTGTTCCTGCATCAATGTTACAGATGACAGGAGGTGGCACAGGTTTCATCATATGCACAGGGTGTGTTGTTGGTTTGCCAGAGGCCTACACTGAGCCATACAATCAACATGTGTGTGTGAGTGTGTGTGTGAGGGCTGTGAGTACTGTTATGGGCCAATGTTGATGTAATGTGTGCAGGTATGTGTTTGCCCTAGGTTTCTAGTTTATGTGTGTGTGTCTGCATGCACACAGTTCCACCATGTGGCTGCCATATACAGGGATTTGTGAGACAGCTACATAGTGTACCTGGCAGGCTTTACAGATCACCGTCTCTGGCCATGGATACGGAACCTGTGCCTGGCAGCAGTGCTACAGACAGTATCATGTACTAATCCAGATTGGATACTATCCGAAGAGGTTGACATATGTCCACTGGATCCAGGTCCCTGCTGGGACTGGCCAGAGCCACGTGCACGTGGTCTGCTAGGATGGTCTATGGACAGTCCCCCCAGCATTGCTGGGGTTGGTACTGGCACTACAGAAGCAGCTGTGACTTGCTGGACTTCCACGGCAACCTCCAGCTGCTGATGTTGCTGGCATACATCCATGTCGACATCTCAACTGTCCCGCACTGTCCTGACACATGGACATGACATTGTGGAGGACATCCAATGTCTCACCCCAATGTCTATCAATGACCTCAGTGTAGTTACATATGGCACCTGCTAGGTCATGATTACTGTCATTTACAGAGGTGTTATGAGCCCTCTGTGCCCTTAGTCCCTGTCTGGTGTACCGCTCCATTCATGTCTGTGCCTCCATTACAGCCTGGTACATGCATGTGGTAGAAAGAGATGTGGCACATATGCCAGGGGCATGATGACCAGCAGTGCTCTGACGAGAACCCCTTGCCATCTGCCTATATGGTACCATTCTAGACATCTGGCTATGGCTGCTGCATACATGCGCACATGCACACATGCACACATGCGCACATACACACATGCGCACATGCGCACATGCACACATGCGCACATGCACACATGCACACATGCGCACATGCACACATGCACACACACAAAAATACACTCCTCCCTGAAGCAGACACACACAACACCAGCAATCGCTGAACATACACAATAGAAGGTGATGGTGGGCTACAGTATCACAAGCAAAACAGTCATATCAAACATGTCAGCATGCAGGACATGTGTTGCTCAACAGCATGCAGTACAAGTGTAGTCAGTCCTTGTTACTAAAAGTATACATGGCTTTGATGCATGTGTTTTGTTATTAGGTGAAGGCCCTCCACCTGGAATACAATGCATACATGGGCACAACATTGCTGTGCAGGTATTCATAACCCTGTAATGTACTGTGCACAATAACTTACATGTGGTCTGATGAGAACCCCTGGGAATCTGTCTATGTGGTACCATTCTAGACATCTGGCTATGGCTGCTGTGTCCTGATACATGTGCCATAGATACCACACTGTCCTGGCCAGTGCCAACCATACACTGTCCCTCAGCAAAGGGCAATGGTGATGATGGATGTACAGGCAGTATGACTGTGTGCATGGATGGGGTGGAGACTTGTGTACTGTCAACTGGTGGCCCAACAACAGACCCTGATAAACCTGCCTGTGCCTCAACACACCTATCCTCATCATCACTGTCTGTCTCAGTGACATCAGGTTCCCTGCTGTACTGAACCAGCCCCACCTCAGCACCTGTGAGTGGAAAACAGGAAACACACTTTAAGACCTGAACATGACTTCAGACCACATGCGCACATGCACACATGCACACATGCGCACATGTGCACATGCACACATGCGCACATGCGCACATGCACACATGCACACATGCGCACATGCACACATGCACACATACAAAAATACACTCCTCCCTAAAGCAGACACACACAATACCAGCAATCACAGAACATACACAATAGCAGGTGATGGTGGGGTACAGTATCACAAGCAAAACAGTCATATCACACATGTCAGCATGCAGGACATGTGTTGCTCAACAGCATGCAGTGCAAATGTAGTCAGTCCTTGTTACTAACAGTATACATGGCTTTGATGCATGTGTTTTGTTATTAGGTGACGGCCCTCCCCCTGGAACACAATGCATACATGGACACAACATTGCTGTGCAGGTATTCATAACCCTGTAATGTACTGTGCACTATAACTTACAGGTGTGCATACCATTCTGGATGTGTATCTGTGTGTCAGATAGGTATCCAATGCTGATTACAGCCTCTGTGTCTTTAGCAAATAATTGTGGACACATTTTTAGCACATGCATGATGAGTATTCACACAACATCATCAGTGGTGCATGGATAATTGAAGGAATACCATTTGGCCACATACCCAATGTACGGTACTTATGGTGAGTGTAGATCATATTGTGGACATGCCAGTCTCATCCATGACATGGCATGCTAAAACACAGTACTTACACAACCTTAAGCTTGAGAAATGTAATTTGTGATGAATACAGGGACCACACAAAACAGTGGATGCAAGCAATGTGGACATACACCAACTTTGTTGTACAGGCCTAGAGCTTCAAGTAGTACTACAGTACACACAGAATTTGCATTCAACATCAGTACCAATCAATAATCATAGATGTAGTGCTTTAGCCTCCAATGACATACCCTAGTTAAAACCAAGGGACTTAATTACACTGTATGCAATAGCACTTGTTCTGCCTAGCAACAGAATACACAGCTTTTGCTAGGATCAAAGCAAGGACCCATAATACCATGACATAAACAGTTTCCCACTAAGCTATCACACAGATACATATCGTTGACGTATTCACAAACATATTGACCATCACAGTCAGTCAACACTACAGAGAATCTATTGCAACAAGTAGATGTTGGTGTGTATGAGTATATATAACTATATATATATATATATATATATATATATATATATATATATGTGTGTGTGTGTGTGTATATACATATACACAAACATTGGTCTACATATACATATATATGTAGGCACATATACATTTCACCTTTCATAGTGAGAATATCAATTATACAAAGGATGTAAGGTGTACAGTAATGTAATAAAATCACACAGTCTTGGGATAAATGCATTGAAGGTGTTCACAGTCTAGGTAGCTGTATCAGGCCTTACTGGCTTGAACATTGCAAACTGAACAAACCACCCACAGTGTTTAACCACCACATGTCATATACCAGCACTGTATGCTGTCTTGTTTGTCACACTCTAAAACCTACATACAAATATGCGCATACTAACTTTCACCAACATATATATCTCCACCCTTCACAAGCAGTTGCAATATGCCCCCTGCTCTATGTACATATAAACAGGTGAATATATATGACACATATATATTTCTCCGTATGTGTGTGGTATACACACACAAGGTCCACACTGTTGTAAGTCCCTGGACCTCACAGCTGAACTGTTGGGCCTTGCTGCAACAAAAACAGGTGTCACATATGAACACACACTAACATTATTGGGGGGGTATATATGGCTACAGATGCTATATCAGCATACTAGACTGCTACAGCAGTTGCCAATACTAAGCTACACTTTAATATGTCTATCATGCATGTGTTGTTCTGTCACACCCATGTTTATATAATGTCAGCGCTAATCCCCCCAACAGCCATTGGCCACACTACTGTACAGAACACAGATAACATGGATCAGATCTTTGACATTTAATGCTGAGCTACACATTTCACAGGTATGTCCCACTGCCCACAGGTACACACAGTATTGTCCATAGCAGTAGTTAAGCAGAACATCTGTGCATAAAGAAGTACTGCTGCCACATATGAATGGTTCACATTATGTACACTATTCTTCAATAACATCTACTACATGCCAGTAAATACATATGTGTCACATACCTTTCCTTTGTATGTTTTGGTAATATCTCTTTTTGTTTTTCCTTTTCTCTGTCTCTCTCTCTCTCTGTCTCTCTCTCTCTGTCAGTCTCTGCAATAGAGTGATTGAGTTTGTTGGCAGAGATTGCAGCCTGCTTTTGTATGAATTTGCACATGAGCATGTGATGGCCTCTGCACCAATTAGTGACCACCATTTGCTAATTGCATGCAGCCTGTTGTGTAGTAATTGCAGTAATCACTGTCATAGCAACCCACTGCTATAAATTGCTGACTCATGTAGGCATGGCCCTTTCAGCTTTCCAAGATGGAGATCATCCTTGTTTGCTGTGGACATCATTGTTTAAGACAGAAGGTTGGTATAGTTCTTATATCAGAAGCCAGGGGTGTAGCTGGAGATTTACATTTTCTACTCAGACCTAATGTTGCTGCTTCCAGTACCCACTTGTCAGTGTAGAAATGTAATCACCCCTCAAAATGCTACCTCAAGATACATGGAAAGATGTGCTTTCTTTTCAACTCTTACAATTAACTGCCATACAAAGCTAGTTATTGAGATGTATTCCTTTGGTACAATAATTGTTTGTGAACTGCTATACTGTGAATATTCATTTACTCAGTTCTAAGCAGTTTGTGCGTTTTTAGTGTTGACATTAGCACAAGCTGATCGGAAAAACTGGACACATTTCAGTACTGTGAGTATGCTTACCTACATCCTTGGTTGACCCTGCACACACAGGTATATTCTACATTTGGGTAAGGTTGCAGAAGTACAGATAGCGTAATTGCTATTGTGTGGATTTTATCTTCATGGACATACAGGGTTGCTGTGTACATGTCAGTTTATCAAGGCAAGTTGTCTGTCTGCATAACTCCCAACTGTGGACCTATCCACATGATAGCCAGAGAATAGCCTGTTATTTTTTATCTGTGCACCACACAGGTCTTGTCAGCAATAGAGCAATGGCATTCTTACAGTTGGTTGCTACCAGTACATGGCTGCATCCATTTGTATTTCAGTATTGTATTCCTACATAAGGGTATGCTTCCGAAACTCCTTCCAAAGCTATTTGCACAGTGTGTAACAGCAGAAAGGCTGATATGCCTATGTGTTTCTGCCTCTGCCAGACCACTCAACCACTCAGGTACATATTTGAACAGACTCAGGGAAAAGTAAAGAAAATGTCAGGGACACCTTTAAAATATTAGTGCCAGTAAGTTGAGACATTGAGAGAATCAGAGCATATGAATTAATACACTTTTTCTGAAGTAAAAGAAGTGCCTAACTCTTAATTATTGTCATTATTCATTAAGTGTAATTCACCACCTTTCTGGCCAAAGTCAGTAGTTTTCGGAGGGATTCAGAGGGACAGAGCTAAAATTTGTTTCAAAATCAGGGACATCCCTGAAAATTAGGGATAGTTGGGAGGTATGGCCTCTGCCCTAAACAAATATGCCAGTGTTTGTCCTGCTGTGATACTGTGTGGGGTTGTAAACTGATGGTGTAACATTATTTCCTGCTAGAATGGCTGCTTCTCTTATCACAGTCATGTAATGTAATCCCACAACAACTGTTGGTCAACATCCACAGAACAAGTTGTGTGGTATGGTATTCCTATTTTTCCTTTACATTCACTCATTTTGATGCATGATATATTTATTTAAGCACCAACCTGATGTATAGCTACCTTGGCTTAGTGGTACTTCATGTTGTGTAGTGTGTGCAAGGCTGGGGTTCGAGACTTACAGAGGTGTTTTATTTTGCTCCTGAGCAGAACAAGGGCCCTCACATACAGAATGACTAAGGCACTTTTAAGCAGTTGTAAGCGGGTTTGCGTGGGTTTGTTCATTGCTGCACATTGCTTACCCAAGTGCAAACTCTTGCAAACCCGCTAACTACTGCTTAATAGTGCTTACTCCTGCTAACCCCCGGCCTCATTTCTTTGAAAGAAAAGAAAAATGGGGAGATAGGAAAGTGGTGAAAAAGGGGCACAAAGAGGGAAAGACAGTATGGAAAATAGCTCGGGATGTGCAGGAAAGGTGTAGGGAAGGTCCATAGCTGCCCATTTCTTTAACAGCAACAGCTGTGCATATGTAATAAATTTGGAGGTAGATATGAAACCTTCAACCCCTGAGAGAGGGGTGAGGACAACAAAGTATGTTGTAATGCCAATTAAATAACATTTCATGTGTCCAGTGGACATGTGTGCAAAATAGGCATCTATGTATGGGGCGTAATTTTTTTTTTGGGAGCAGATTGCCCTCTTTTTTTTCAGGTGAGAGTGGAATGTGGGGTAGGGGAAGTAGGTATATTTGGGGAGGTAGGTTGGGGAGGTAAACAGACAACACAAACAAGACACATACAGGGGCAGTATATGACATGTTTGGTGGGTGAACACCTTTGACGGGGAGGGATGTTTGGAAATTGCAAGCCCATGAGCCCCCAGATGGAAACAGTGGGACTGAGGTCCCCACCCATGGGCAGTCACCACTGCACCTTCATGGCCCATAGGGTGGCTGTGCTGGGGTCTGTGTCAGAGGGGCAGGCTGACCCGGGGGTTGCGCCACTCAGGCCTCAAGTTGGCGTAGAGGTTCTGCAACAGAACATTCAATCTCTCTACACACCACAGCCCGGACCATTCGTAGGGTGATAGGTGGCCCTCCTCCACCCACGCTTGCACCGGGGGGCCAAGCCCCATCCCCTGCAGCGCTTCCACCCAAAGGTGGCACAGGGCCAATGGAGGAGGAGGTCCCAGGCTGGGCACCAGATCTGCTGGTGCCAGGTGCCATGGCCAGCTGAGGTGGGACAGGTGGGTCCGCTGGGACCAGCCTTCCCATATGAATTATGTTTTGGAGAGCTTAATAAAGATATGGGTTAGTAACAGTCAACAGCATTCCCAATAAGTTATAACAGCATGCAGAAGTATTCCCATTAACCCAAGACACCAGATTGTCAACAGTTGAAAAGCAAGCATAACACATGCATATCTAGAACAACAGTGGACATTACAACAGCATGCAGGTTGAATTGATGGCAACAGGCCACCAATATTGTGGTATTTTAAATGGGCACATGCATAGAAATAAATGCAAATATTTATAAACCAATAGGACATATGTCCCAACAAATGTTTTGAGATCAGACATACCGATTGAGGTGTGGAATTGCATTTTTTATGCACATACAGTAGGGTGGAAAAAGATAGCTCAATTAACAACTTATATATCCTTCTAGTTTTCACTACATTCCTATTAACTGCAGTTATATGTCCCTTACATGTATTATTACACTACCCAATGTCCTTATATTGTGCAATTGGATTTTGCTAGATCATTATATACATGAGCTGTAACTTACATACAAACTGTCCAAGATGCAGATGTTACTGCAGCATATTTTGAGAGTTGCTCACACACACTACTGCTAAGATGGTACACTGACAGCTCTACTTTCTTATAATTATCTAGATATGTTCAGGTGAAAGTATTAGTTATATCTTAACAGCTCCCTACATTTCTGGCAGCACACTGACATTTCTGGGGAACACAATACCAAGCTACTCATGTGCCACATTAACCTATACTTGCTGGGCATGAACCAACAGTTGACGGCTGTAAATATGCAAAAAAGCTCCTGGCACTCCCTTCATCAATGTTATATGGGCCTACCCAAGTGTGGGTTGACAATGCTTAATACAACACTATTTGTGGAATGCAACAGTACAACAACATATTAAAGAAAATGACACAGATGCACTCCAGGAATTATACATTTATTAAAGGATTATTACACCTTTCTTTATTGGGTTAAAACACTTTTTGAAGGCTCTCTCATTTATTTTATATAACAGTACATGCAGAATAATTACTAACCTGCCTGATGACGCAGCCTTTGCAGCCTATCTTCATGGGCTTGCTGGTTCATAGCCCGGACACCTGCAGCTGTGAAGTAAATGCAGTGATATTGAGACATACCTATCCATAGTATAGACAAGCATAGCAATTCTTAACTACTTAATACAATGGCTACTTACTCGTACTGGGGCTTTAAGCATTGCACGGGATTCCTGGATCCACTGGTCCAGTTGATCCTTCCTACATCGCTTTAGGTCAGAATAATGGTGCCTGACCTGCTCACCAGTCTGAGGAACACCAGTGGCACTGGTGAGATCATGGGCAAGACTATTCCAGGCCTCTGTTTTATATTGGATACCCTGGTACTGGCCCCGCAGGAGTCTTTCCTCATGTTTGTGGACAAGGAGCCAAACCATTACTTTGGACTCCTCAATGCCCCAGCGTTGCACTCTAAATCGAGTGCCTTCTCCAACACCAGCCATGCTGACTGCAGAAGAAAGCTACAACCAGTTATAGCAAGTATTCCCACCTGTGGAGCTTAAATATGCCTCATTTCCCGCACTTATTTGTGATTGGCCACTTTTGGAAAAACTCAGCTGTAGGCACACCTGCTTAGCTGATGTTGGCAATGTTTAAAATTCCTTTGATAGATATGTGCCTGTTGAAAGTGCATGTTTATGAAATGCTGTCATGGCTTAGTGGTTAAGTACTATGACTATAGTGCACAGTATCCTGAGTTTGAGCCCTGTCACTGCTTTTTATTTTCCTACTGGGCAGACCTGACTGGTTAAGGTACAGTAAAGGAGGAGTGGCCGTGTTTAACCGACTTTATTTAACTTTACCCGACTTTGCCCAACATTGCTCAACGTTGCTCGACATTGCTCGATGTTGCCCGACGTTGCTCTGGTTAGTGCGGTGCGCAGCTGCTCGCAAATATGTTGTTGTTGCGCTGATTAGTGCTGTGCGCAGCTATGAGCAATTGGGTTTAACTATGCTCAATACTGGTAAAATGTGCTTAGCAGTACTTTATATTGCTTAAAATAGAGTACTCATGCCTCAGAATGCATAACCATTTCACCTTCATATATATATATATATATATATATATATATATATATATATATATACATCTATAAAATTCATTCACTACTACAATTAACTTTTCAATGATTTTTACAAAACTTATACATAAAAAATGTCAGGAAATATTTTTGTATACAGATTTCCAACAGAAAATGGAATGTACAGTAGTGGAACTCGAACCGGGAATGCCTCTTCTTTGTGCGAAGGCTCTAACCACTACGCTATCATTATCCTTAATTTGCATATATTTTTCTTATTATCCTCTTCTGGTGTCTAAGCTGCTAACTGCAGATAAGCAATGGGCAAATGTGCGCAAACACACACAAATACGGGCAGCTATATCGGATAAAATAAAAAAAAATAAAAAAATCTTTCTATTTTTAATTTTGTCAGTTGTTTAACATATGGGGGAGTGTAGTGTTACATTGGGAACACGTGAGAGGACTTGCTCATGTAACTTGAAATTGCGGCGTTTCTTCATTGCAGGGGCGTGAATTTTTGGACTGCTCGGCAGTCCGACACGCCCTCTACATTCGTCCACGCTCTGTGTAAGCTTTAGAGTTGAGGCAGCATGCCCTCATTAATATGCATCGCATGCTGCCATCATATTCTTAGACTGGCACTTCCGTGCAAGACTAATCTAGTCTTACACGGAAGATTAGTAAATCCTGGGGAATGTCTTTACAGTAGCTGCAATTTAAACAGGGAAAAGTCCCATATTTATTACTTGTTATAGTAACAGTAATAGATGTATAGCGTTTATAACATAACCGCCTCTTTAGGCTTTTACAATTTCTAAATGTAAACCTAGGTTTTTCATCCAAAAGCTGTCTTAAATCAGGTATAATCCTTAATATATTTCAATATTTGCTTATTATTTTCTTTACATCACCTGTTCTTAGGTTGTATGTAGTAACATATCTAATTGTAGTAGAAACAAAGTCTCTGCATGTACGGCTACTGCAAGGTTTCATGAAGAAATGCTTTCCAAACCTAAATGATGAAACTAGCAAAATGTGACAAACAAGCAATATGTAATATTCTGTGCTAAACGCACATACTGAAATATAGGAGAAAGAAATAGACCGGTTTCGGCTTAGTAAATCACATAGCCTTCATCAGTGTATAATCCATGAATAAACCAAACTCCTTATATAATCAGTAATAAGAGGCTCAATCATGTAACTGATTAAAGGTGCTCACTTAGTCCAGGAGCAAACAAACCCCCCAGCTTAATGATCCATTTTTTTCTCTTTCTTATTCAACATGTAATGCCAGCCTATCTTGTTGGATCTAATACCCAAAATTCGATCAATAATAATAAAATTAAAGGAAGCATTTTTGTGCACTATGGTATGTTTATAAAGGGCATTAGCAATTTTTTGGTGTTTCATATTACAAAGATGCTCAGTAATCCTAAATTTAACTGGTCATGATGTATGACCAATATAGAAGGCTGAACAATTACAGATGGCTAAATAAATCACCCAATCTGTTTGGCAATTAGCAAAATAGGAAATGTAAACATGGCTGGTGATTTTGCTACTAAAGTACTTGTTATTTATAACCCTCGGACAGTGTGTGCATTGACCACAAGGCAAACAACCTATGACTTGATCCCCCAAAAGTGTAGTTTGAACATATTCTTAATTATGAAAAGTCCCATGTTTATAGTGGTTAAATTAGGAACCCAAGTTTCTGCCCTTCCTAAAAGAAAAATGACATCTGTTCTCCAAAACTTCAAAGAGTTTGTTGTCTGCCAACAGGATGTTCCAGTGATGCTGAACACTATTCATAAGTGCTCCAGTATTCCTGACATATGTTGTAACAAAACATATAGCGGGATCTCCATCAACAACCTTGTCTTTGTTACTGACACCAATAAATTCAACGAACTGGTAACCACAATAACAAACATGGAAGGTCCGACCAGTCCAAACACAGGAACCCACCAAAATGAATTTAGAATCTTTATTCAAACACAAACAAGTTCGCAGACAAGTTGACCTAGGTTTCGTCTTCCATACACAGACTTCATCAGAACTAAACTTCTCCAAGTTCCCACTCCCTTTAAAACTATTCCTGAGCTAATTAACCAATTAACTCTTGAAAATAAAAAAACAAACATGCTCTTCCGTTCTTGCACCTCACATATTGTTCCTCACATATTATACAAAATGTTATTGAACTAACCACCTTTTAAAATAATTTCTATAAATACATAAATGCCCTAAAATGCATAAAAATTATTATAATTAAAATCCTGATTCTAAAAACATTAATGTGGGTTGATGCAAAAATCACCTAGTTGAAAATTAACCTAATAAATACCTTAATTGTATTAAAGGGGCTATGCTAATATTGTCATTAATGCCCGGGAAAGTCATGTCATCTAACCTTATTTGCCACTTCATCTTGCATATATCCAAATGAATATCCAGTGTGCGCCCTTGGTTATCCTTTATAACTTGCTGAATGACACAAAATTGAAATTCATGTTCTGGATGTTGTTTAATATGTCTTGCCAGTGCATTTGTATTTTTCATATGCCTTATATCCAACATATGTCCACCAACACTTTCCCTTAGAGTACGACAAGTTTTTCCTATATAAAATGCAGGGCACTGATTACATCTAGCTAAATATACTATATTTCTGCTATAACAATTAAAATGCCCTTTAATATATAAAATTTCCTTGTTTAATTTAATCTTATTACCTGTACAAAAAATATATTTGCATTTATTGCACCTGCCACACTTAAAATTTCCCACTGGCCTGCATGAATTAGAAATTGGAAATTGATTACTACCCTCTAAAAGATTTTTAAATGATCTATCCTTTCCATATACACTTTTAGGGGGGACCTTTAATTTACTATGTACATTAGTGTCCAATTTCAGTAGTTCCCAATTCCTACATATTGTTTTAACAATAAATTCCGTATCACAATTATATGTGGTAATAAAATACAAACATTCTCCTATATCATTCTTTCCTGCCTTTGCATTGCTAACTAATGGTTTCCCATCTTCCATATTATATTTTAAAATAGGCTGATAAATTCCTTCATTTCTTTTAGATGTAATTTCATCTTTGATGGCATGCACCAAAACTTCTGGATATCCTCTTTGATGAATATCCCTGTGATAAACTCTAATTCCTTTTCGAATTCCTGATAATTGTTGACCATTCTGGCAGCCCTAACCATCTGGCCTTTGACTATAGCCCTTTTCTGGTGGCTAGGGTGCCAGCTTTGATAATTTAAATAGGAATTTGAAAAAGTAGTTTTCCTATAAATACTAGAGGAAAGACTCCTCTTGCTGTTATTTACCACTAGGTGAACATCTAAGTAACTTATTTCAGTACTACTGTATTCGAAAGTAAATTTAAAAAAATTAACTGTGTTGTTAATAAACTCCAGAAATAACTCAAACTTTTCAGTGTTACCATCCCATATAATAAAAATATCATCCAGGAACAGCATATATTTTTGAATATGTTGATTGTATTCACTCTGAAATACATATTCCTGTTCCCAGAAGGACATTACATAGTTAGCATAAACTGGGGTGCAGGCTGCCCCCATTGCTACTCCAGCAATTTGTTTGTAGTAGCTGCCTTCAAAAAATATGAAATTGTTGTTTAAAACAATATCCATAAGTGCTATATATACATTAATTTGGTCCTGTTCAAATAATTTAGTTTTAACTAACTGCCTCTCCATCCATTCCAGTCCTATATCATTGGGAATCACTGAATACAAATTACATACATCAATAGTAAGGAATATAGTGGAAGAATCAATTTTCACTTCATTTAATTGGGATAAAAAATACCATGAATCTTTAGTAATATAATCAAACTTTTTTAGTCCCCTTTGAAGATGGTAATCCAAATATTTACTTATAAAAAAGGTTTTATTCCTTTTCCTATCTACAATGGGTCTAAATGAGATGTTATTCAAACCTTTATGTATTTTGGGGATGCTGAAGATGTTACTCACTACAGGAAATTTATTTTTCAAATACTCAAAATCCATCTCATTTATCTGACCCTGGTAAAGCATATCCTCTGTCATTAAATCTATCTTTGAGTAAGCTACATGTATCTCATTTAAGGTAACTTCTTCATAGGTTTCCCCAGATAACATCCCAAACATATAGTCAGAATAATCATTTTTATCCATGACCACTATTCCGTTTCCCTTATCGGGCTTCATAAAATGAATGCTTCTATCTGTAGAAAGTTCATTAAGTACCCTTATTTCTTCATCAGTTAAATTACTATATAGACTATTTCCTATTTTGTTTTTATTTGTGAAATATTCTCTTATTTCTAATTCGCAGGCTTTCTCAAATAAGGTCACAGTATTGTTTGCAAAGGGATTAAACTTGCTTGTTTTTTTTAATACACGTGTATTTTTTATCAAAGATGAAATTACATTTAAAAGAAATGAAGGAATTTATCAGCCTATTTTAAAATATAATATGGAAGATGGGAAACCATTAGTTAGCAATGCAAAGGCAGGAAAGAATGATATAGGAGAATGTTTGTATTTTATTACCACATATAATTGTGATACGGAATTTATTGTTTAAACAATACGTAGGAATTGGGAACTACTGAAATTGGACACTAATGTACATAGTAAATTAATGGTCCCCCCTAAAAGTGTATATAGAAAGGATAGATAAATCTTTTAGAGGGTAGTAATCAATTTCCAATTTCTAATTCATGCAGGCCAGTGGGAAATATTAAGTGTGGCAGGTGCAATAAATGCAAATATATTTTTTGTACAGGTAATAAGATTAAATTAAACAAGGAAATTTTATATATTAAAGGGCATTTTAATTGTTATAGCAGAAATATAGTATATTTAGCTAGATGTAATCAGTGCCCTGCATTTTATATAGAAAAACTTGTCGTACTCAAAGGGAAAGGGTCAGTGAACATATGTTGGATATAAGGCATATGAAAAATACAAATGCACTGGCAAGACATATTAAACAACATCCAGGACATGAATTTCAATTTTGTGTCATTCAGCATGTTATAAAGGATAACCAAGGGTGCACACTGGATGTTCATTTGGATATATGCGAGATGAAGTGGCAAATAAGGTTAGATGCAACGACTTTCCCAGGCATTAATGACAATATTAGTATAGCCCCTTTATTAAAATTAAGGTATATATTAGGTTAATTTTCAGCTAGGTGATTTTTGCATCAACCCAAATTAATGTTTTTAGAATCAGGATTTTAATTATAATTATTTGTATGCATTTTAGGGCATTTGTGTATTTATAGAAATGATTTTAAAAGGTGGTTAGTTCAATAACATTTTGTATAATATGTGTGTAACAATATGTGAGGTGCAAGAACGGAAGAGCATGTTTGTTTTTTTATTTTCAAGAGTTAATCGGTTAATTAGCTCAGGAATAGTTTTAAAGGGAGTGGGAACTTGGAGACGTTTAGTTCTGATGAAGTCTGTGTATGGAAGACGAAACCTAGGTCAACTTGTCTGCGAACTTGTTTGTGTTTGAATAAAGATTCTAAATTCATTTTGGTGGGTTCCTGTGTTTAGACTCGTCAGACCTTCTGTGTTTGTTATTGTGGTTACCAACCTTGTCTTTGTACTGAAGAAGGCTATCCCTGTCAATGGTATCCACCCTGTTCTTGGACTGAAGGACATATCCTGCCTTGTACCCTCTATTCTTAAATCTGATTGTAAGGTCATCTCTGAAATGTTGATAATTACTATTGTCAGAGCATATACGGTTGACTCTCAAAAATTGGGAATGTTTTTGCAGATATGTGGAGGATGATAGCTGGTGGCATGGAGGAGGAAATTATATTCAGGGAACTTCTGGTAAACCTCAGAGATTAAGGTATTATCATGACCTCTGGTCACCAAGACATCCAAAAAAGTGATCCAATCTATATCATAGTTTACCATAAAGTGTATCCCCCATTTGTTCTCATTCAGGTAGCTGACAAAATCCTGTAAATAATCCACATCCGATCTCCATACCAACCAGCAATTATCCAAATATCTTTTCCAAATGTTAGTCTCCTCCAGAAACAAATTGTGTGAGTTACCATAAATTATTTTCTTCTCAATATAAGCCAGAAATAAGTCGGCATAAAGATTGTCTTTATACCTGTTTTGCTTATTCTCTGAGGACAGTTTTGTAAATGATGTTATAGTGTTCTGTAGAAATCTTAACTTGAAGTTATTTTTTTCAGGGAAGGGACACTTCTGATGCTCGGGAGGAGTTCATATATTATAAGTCTACATTTATGCATCAATGCATCACAATGTCCTTATGTTTCAAAACTCTATCCTTAAGGACTTGCATTTTTACTCCAGGGAGACTAGGGCTAGATCCAGTAATATTTCCAAGACTGATACGGAAGTAATCTTAAAATTAGCCAACAATCATCAATTGGTTATACTGATGGCTGATAAGGGAGAGGCGGTGGTAGTCCAAGATTGGACACAATATAATAGTGAAGCGACCAGGCAGCTTTCGGATGGTCACTATTATTTACATTTAACACTCAATCCTTCCCCCCTTTTCAAAAAACAAATTGATGAGTTTTTATCTCTAGCCCAGGAGGAGGGTATTATTACAAATACCATCATACATCACCTTATGATATCTGATCCCAGTAATCAATATATTTATTTTCTTCCCAAAATCCACAAGAACCCTCAAACCCCCCCAGTAGGCCCATTGTTTCAGAGAGAGGTTCTTTAACAGAACCATTGTCCCAATTTCTAACAAAATACCTTAAACCTCTACTTAAATGGGTACGTGCCCGGTTACAGGACACTACAGAATTTCTACAGGTCATCTCTGAAATGTACCTTCGATGTTACAGCTTTATATAATAACATCCCCCATTGGGCAGGGATTCATGCCTTAGAATACTGGCTGTATAAATCTGAGTTAAAGCAACCCAGTTTTAATACATTTATTATATGCCTTGCTGAGCATATACTTACCAAGAATGTTTTTTTCTATCATGATAAATGTTACCTCCAGATTCAAGGTACGGCCATGGGTGCTTCATTTGCCCCTATCTGTGCCGACTTATTTATGGCTTATATTGAGAAGCAAATAATTTATGATAGCTCACACAATTTTTTTCTGGAGGAACATTCCCAAGTCTCAGTTTTTGAGAGTCAAACATATATGCTCTGACAATAGTACTTATCAGCATTTCAGAGATGACCTTACAATCAGATTTAAGAATAGAGGGTACAAGGTGGGACATTCCAAGAACAGGGTGGATACCATTGACAGGGATAGCCTTCTTCAATATAAAGACAAGGTTGATGATGGAGAACCCGCTATATGTTTTGTTACAACATATGGCAGGAATACTGGAGCACTTATGAATAGTGTCCAGAGTCATTGGAACATGCTGTTGGTGGACAACAAACTCTCTGAAGTTTTGGAGAACAGATGTCATTTAGGAAGGGCAGAAATTTGGGTTTCTACTTTAACCATTATAAACATGGGTCTTTTCATAAGAAAGAATATGTTCAAACTACACTTTTGGGGGATCAAGTCGTAGGTTGTTTCCCTTGTGGTCATTGCACACACTCTCCGAGGGTTATGAAAACCAAGTGCTTTAGTAGCAAAAATACCAACCAGGTATTTATTTAGCCATCTGTAATTGTTCAGCCTTCTATATTGGTCAAACATCACGACCGGTTAAATTTAGGATTACTGAGCATCTTTGTGATATGAAACACCAAAAAATTGCTAATGCCCTTTATAATCATACCATAGTACACAAAAATGCTTCCTTTAATTTTATTATTATTGATCGAATTTTGGGTATTAGATCCAACAAGACAGGCTGGCATCACATGTTGAATAAGAAATAGAAAAAATGGATCATAAAGCTGGAGCATTTGTTTGCTCCTGGACTAAATGAGCACCTTTAATCAGTTACATGATTATGCTGATTGAGCCTTTTATTACTGATTATATAAGGAGTTTGATTTATTCATGATTTATACACTGATGAAGGCTATGTGATTTACTAAGCTGAAACCGGTCTGTTTCTTTTTCCTATATTTCAGCATGTGCTTTTAGCACAGAATATTAAATATTGTTTATTTGCAACATATCTAATTGTGTCATCTTGTTTAACCATATTCGTATCTGGTTGTTGTGTCTCTCTTCCCTGAAAGAATGGTTTAGCTATAATACCCGATTACTAGGTACTTCATTCATAATACCCTCTTTCTTGAAATTCAGCAACCATCAAATGCATTTTTCCTTACAGTTGAGTTCATCTGTACTGAGCCTGCTGAACAAGTAAATTGATCTCTCACAATACCATTAAAAACATCCAGAGTATGCATACTTCTTCTATGTACATAGTGACCTTTATGCACCTCTTTTCTATATATACTAATATCTATTGAATTCCTATTCTTATCTATCTTAACATCCAGAAAGGTAATACATTTAGCTGAGTAAGTTAGTTTGAACTTTAAGATGGGCACTGTACTATTTAAATATTCAACATATTCAATAAGGCTTTGCTCAACCCCTTCCAAATTTAAGAAACAATCATCAACAAAACGTTTATACATTAAAATGTTACTGCTCAAATCATTACTTTTACTATAGATAAAATCACATTCCCATTGATTTAAAACTAAATTTGCATAGGTGTTGGCCATGGGCATACCCATGGTCACCCCTGCGATCTGTAGATATGGTTGATCATCGAAAATGAAAACATTCTTAATAAGCGCAACTTCCAAAGGCTGGCACACGTTCTCTAATTCTTAAGTTTCCATATCCCTAGTAGTACAAAGAAAGTCACATATAGCTTCAACGCCATATTCATTAGGTATTACCATGAACAAAGAAGGGTTTGTTTGCTTCAGAGTTAGTACAATACCATTCGTGAATTTCATTAAGAAATCAAGTGTGTCCTTTATAAATCTTTGACAAGATAAAAGATACTTACTTAAAATATTCTGCAAATAAATAGAAATTGGTTCAGTGACCCACCCCATGCCTGAGATGATGGGTCTCATTGGGTCAAAGATTTATGAATCTTCAGTAACCCATAAAGTTGTGGAATAACAGGACAAGGGACTGTGAAAACATTTTTATAAATCAATACTTATATCGTTGTCTACTTGCATTTCATAATCAACATGTTAACATCTGTTATACATTTTTTTTACATCCACAAAGTTAATTCTTTTAAAAGTACTGATATCAGATAGAAACTGAAGAATAGAAGCATTATAGGTATCCCTGTTCATAATAATGATGGCACCCCCTTTATCAGCTTCTTTAATAATTATGTCTTGATTAGCCTCCAACTGTTTAAGGGCTAAACTTTCTTCTAAAGACAGATTACACCTTTTATTCTTAATTCCAACATTATACAACTCTCTAAGTTCCAGTTCAATCATACAATGAAAAATAGATATAATGAGATGGCTATTGGGAATGAAACACTAGATGTTTTACACAGTAAAGTTTCAGTACTTCGAGAATCTTTAAAAATTAATTTTAAATTAAGATTCCTCATAAACAGCTTCAAATCTGTTAACGCTTCAACAATAGTATCAACAGAATTGGGTATAAACATTAAAATCCCTTATTTAATAACATAATATCTGCAACAGATAACTGATAGTCCGATAAGTTTACAATACAGCCAAGGTCAGCTATTTCTGTCGAGCTGACTTGTTCTCGAATGAAGGACTGCCAAATTTCCTCTTGACACTATTTTTTGCTTTCCTTTGCTGCAACCAACTGCTTGAAAATATTGAATATAGTTGGATAATTAGGTTAAGAGCAGATTCAAAACCTGGTCTGAATAGTGCTGCAACTATCAAACCATTTTTGCTTCAAAAGCAAACTAAGTATTAGTAATTTGCTAATGTATATATATGTATATATATATATATATATATATATATATATATATATATGTATATTTAAAATAATTGTTAAAAAAATTTTATTGGCTGGCTGTATAACAAGTCTTATTTTGTATAATTTAAATTGGGAAGTTATTTCATAAATGGTCTTAAGATTGAGGAAGGGGTCTTTACTCGAAAGCTTTGTTTTTGTGTAATAAAAAGTTTGGCATTTTTAAAGTCCAAGTATTTTTTGGTGCTCAGAAACATAGTACAACAGGAAAGAAAAATAAATAATGGGATAAATATGTGCATCTAGGATAGTACATGGAGGACATATTACTTATCGATCCAAACTAGTCAAGTGGAAAAATAGAGTAAATGCTCATATCAGAGATGCAGGTATGCCAAATTTTGAATGCAGTCTCACACACACACACACACACACACACACACACACACACACACACACACACACACACACACACACACACACACACACACACACACACTCTGTCATTGCAGAAGTATAATCATATGAAATATGTCTTTAGTCATCGAGAAACTGAAAATTCAAAGGTATCATAAATTTCTGTCCACAGGATACTCTGGACACCAATTTCCAACCTAAGTATGATCACATGTGGAAACATTTATACTAAGCCTTAGGACTGATATGTCATAACTAAATCTGCACTAATCTCCCAAAAGATGCATTTTTGTCAACATGGTTTTAGAAGGAGAAATCATATTATAGTAGTTTCTTGTATTTTACATCAGCTCGTTGATTATAGATTACCTGTTAAGTTTGGAGATGTCAGTCCCATATCAGGGACACTGTGGGAGTTAGATCAACAGGAGACAGGTGAAAAGGAGAGGGTGAAGATAATACTGGTAAATTATATTCAGACCAGTTATTTTCCTTAAGAAGGTTTGTGGTCTGCACTCTTGTGGGTGGAGAGCCTAGATTCTGCCCACCTGAGCTGGGAATTTCTGGTTAAAGACTTATCATGCCTGCTTATTTGAACTGTTTCTTTCTGAAATTGGTGCACCTTGTTTGCTGCAGCATAGACTAGATTCAGACATCCTGAATCTAACTTTGTTTGTATAACTTGAGCACTAATCCAGGCCATCCTTTTTGGAGAAGGTTCCCCTGCACCCTATTGGCAGGAGTGTGCAGTTAGAACTTGCCTGATTGAAGACTGCTGGAACAGGGCTCAGTTTTGAGCTTTTTTACTGGTAAATTGGGCAATTTGTTTAAATCAGTTTGCTCGTTTTCTATTGTCATATATAAAAATATTGCACTTCATTCATCTGCTTTTACTGTATTTGTCTTTCTTCCTACTTTATTACTTTATTTTGCTTTTGCTGCTTGTTCTTAAAAGTACTTAATTGCATTTATTCTGCTGCATTTATTACTGCTTGTTAGTAGTCTGATTAAATTATAACTTTTATTCTAAGCCTTTGGTTGAAGTACTTGGGCTTCAGACCAGTTGTTTTACACTAAGTAGGGCTGTGGTCTGCACTGTTGTGGCAGGACAGGTAGCTTACACACTTCTAAGTTGGGAATTGCTGATTGAAGGCTCAGTATCTGTTATTCTAAAAGTGTATTAGTTCTGGTTTAAGCACTTGGTCTTCCGGACAGTTATTTTACATTAAGAAGGTGTGGTCTGCACTCTTGTGGGAGGAGAGGGTAGATTCTGCCTTTCTGAGCTGGGAGTTTCTGGTTAAAGGCTTAATTGTGCCTGTTTGTTTGAACTGTTTGTTTCTGAAATTGGTATGCCTTGTTTGCTGTAGCATAGACTAAATTCAGACCTGCTGAATCCAGCTTTCACTGTATAACTTGAGCACTAATCCAGACCAGCTTTTTTTGGAGAAGGTTCCCCTGCACCGTAGCGGTAGGAGTGTGCAGTTAGAACTTTTCTGATCGAAGACTGCTGGAATGACGCTCAGTTTTTAGCTTATTATTGGTTAATTGGTTCATTTGCTTAAATCAGTTTGGTCATTTGCTACTGTTATATTAAAAAAATACACTTTATGCATCGCTGCTTAGCTAGGGTTAAACTATTCCAGGTGCCATAAAGTCTGCTCTTCAAATTTTCCCTTAGAACTACCCATTTTTTTTTTTTTAGTTTTAGCACTCAAATCTGTTTCTTTGAGCTCAGCACTTGTAAAGAATGCATTGTAAGCCCTAAATAAGCTACAAATTACTACAGCACTCAACTTTCCTCACTTGTCTAGAGGAAAACAATTTTTAGTACTTAATAAATAAGCACCTATCCAGGCATGTCTAAGGGTCAGATCCCAGTGTTTTCTCCTGTCTACCTGATGAATCTTGGCATCTTGGGGCAATGCAGCAATTGCCTCATGTACACAGACAACCCTCTCCTCCTACCACCCAACACTACAACCTGTGAGAGATGCACTTATATAGCCAAACTGGAAGAAAAGCTCTCTTCACCCAAGACTGGACTAGACAGTCAAGAGGAGAAGGTAAACACGTGAACCACATCACACTCATCACATAGTCCCTCAAAACCTACACCACCAAAACAGACACATAGAAACACAAAACACACACCTACATTCAAGGAGGCTCTCAATAAAAATTTGCTCATGCAACAGAGACCTCCAAAGAAGAAACACAAGCAACGTCCACCCCCAACACAACCCAAATGACAGATAGCCCAACAAACTCAGTGTGCCACTCAACCACAGCCCATAAGGCATAACAACGTACCCAACACACTAGTCATAGTTGAGTCTATAGTCAGGCACACTAATGTTCCACTCACCAGGCTAAACCAGGAGAAAGTTACTGTCAGCTGCCTGTCAGGTGCCATGATCTGCTACATAACACATGCACTCAGGTCACTCCACAACAAGTACAAATATGACTCTGTCATTGTCCATGTTGCTGTGAATGACCTGAGATGTACCTCCCTGGACTACATGAAAAGAGAAATGGAGGAGCTCTCCGATCTTGTAGCCCAGGCATGTAAGACCGTAGCCCTCAGTAGCATCTTGCCATCACCCAGAATGATATCACAGTACAAGGACAAGATGATTGACTTCAACAATTGGCTAAGCTTCTGGTGTCATTCTAAGGGGATCCAGTATCTGTCTTCCTGGGATGACATGATCAATAGACCACGATGCTTTGCCAGAGATGGCCTACACCTGTCGCCCTTGGGATTCCGGATAATGGCTAAGGCTCTTGTCATCCCTACAGTGCCTTTTTTAGACAAGGTTCAAATGAAAAATTCACCACAGTAACAAGTACAAGCAAGCAAAATCTGAGGGTAATGGTACTCAATGCTAGAAGTCTAAACCTCAAAATACAGTCACTCGAGGAACTCCTTAAAATGGAGAACATTGACATCTGTGCAGTGACAGAGACCTGGTTCAAGGCTCCATAGAGCACCCCTGCATTACCAGGCTATAATTCATCCCAAACCTTTCGGCCACCTAACCTGGACTGAAACACTAAAGGCAGAGGTGTGTCCATATTCATTTAAGGATATCCACACCTCCAGGCTAGTTGCTCAGCATAATGCAGCTGAGATTAACCAAGTGCAACTAACTCTGGGCAAGACCACAATCCAGATTGTAACTTGCTGCAGATCCCCCACCATGTTCTAGGATTCCCACTCTTCATTTCTTGATACAATGGAAAATAGTAGGGTACAACCCAACGCCCTCATAATGGGCAATTTCAACTTCCCCACCATTAACTGGGAAAACTACTCCTGTACCACCTCTTTTGCTCAACGTTTTCCGAAATTTATAAATTGCAAAGCCTTGGATCAACATATCCACACTCCCACCAGAGGTAGCAATATTCTACAGCTGGTCATTACCAACATGGGTGACCGGTGTTCCACACCAGTGGTCAATTCCTCGTTGGTCAGATCCGACCACTAGCTAATCACCCTAGACATCCATATCCCGCCCCCACCTCTCATTAGGGAAACCACCATAAAAAATTTCTCCAAAGCCAACTTCACGCTTCTTAAGAAAGAAGTGCCAAACTTCACAACACCCATGCAGACAAACAATAGAGGTATGACTGCTGAATCCTGCACAAATGCACTTTATAAGCACTTACACGAGTGTATGGATGATGCTATCCCTAAAAGAACCAAGATGCTATCCTCCAAAAAAAGGAAGCTAATATGGTGGTCCCCTGCCATAATCAAACTCTAAAACAGAAAAAAGAAACTGTTGCAAAAAAGAGTAAAATCCCATGATTGGAGGAACTCCCTGGTCAGCCTCAGTAAAAGGTTGAGATCCCTTATGAAATCCTCCAAAACTAGTTAGGAAAACACAATCTCCACTGATTCTAAAGACGACCACAAAGCATTCTATAGCATGTCAAGAATCTCAATGGCAACACTAAGATCTGCTCTGAGTTACAGCACAATGACACTAAATATACAGAACCAACTGATATTGCCAACATCCTGGCAGATAGATTCAGTGCTAACTTTACCCCCATCTCACCCCCTAAAGGGCCCATCTCTATACCAGAAGAATGCAAAGTTCCTGTAATCATGGCTGCACAGGTAAAAACCACACTCTCCAAAGTCAAGAACACAGCATCCATGGGACCTGACAACATCCCAGGCTGCATTCTACATGAACTACAGAATGAACTGGCACCCCACCTAAGCACCATGTTCAATCACTGCCTCACCTCAGGCTTTGTGCCCACTAAATGGCGCACAGTGACTGTTATCACACTTCACAAAGGGGGGGTCCACCACGGACCCCAGGAACTACCGCCCCATTAGCCTAACGAGCCTGGTCTGCAAGGCCATGGAACATATTATCATCATGGAACTTATAAACAAAGACATTGGTAATCTCCAAACTCTGTACCCAGTTCAGGTTTGTAAAAGGCATATCATGTCTCCTAAAGCTGATAGAATTCTTTGAAGCAGTCACCAAAGCAGTAGATGAGGGTAAGGTGGTTCACACAGCCTATCTAGATCTCTCCAAGACTTTTGACACCATCCCCCACTCTGGAATTATAGATAAACTCACTAAACTAGGCATAAATCCTTATGTCACAAGCTGGGTTGTCAACTGGCTCACTGACAGAACCCACACTGTGAAAGTAACAAACTCCAAATCTGACTTCAGACCAGTGACAAGTGGAGTACCACAGGGTTCAGTCCTGGGTCCTCTCCTGTTTGGTATCTACTTTTCTGAAGTACAGGCTAACACAGAAGGTCTTTGCCTAATGAAGTTCGCAGATTACTGCAAACTAGGAGCCATAATCAAAACTCCTAATGACGTGGACATCCTGAAAAAGAGGATCACTGAGACAGATGTCTGGTGTCAAAGCCATGGCCTCAAGCTTAGTGCCAAAAAGTGCGTTGTCATCCCCTTTGGTAAAAACTCTGTACCCATGAGCTACCACATAGGTGGTAGTCTACTTAACACCAAAAGTGTGATAAGAGACCTTGGGATACAGGTGGACAGTAGTCAGGAAATCCTTCTACGTGGAACACCTCATCACAAAAGGTTTCTCATCCAGGAAAAAATAGGTCATTGTTCCCCTTTACTCGTCACTCATTAGATCCATTATAGAGTACAATGCCCCTTTTGGTATGTACCTCACAAGACATCTAGAACAACTGGAAAAGCTGCATAAGTACCTCACAAAGAGGATTACCGGCCTCTAACAGATGCCCTATGCAGACCGTCTCAAAAACTCCAGCTTTACTTTGTTGCATATCGCCTACTCAGAGGCAATCTCTGCCTAACATACAAAGCTATGTCAAACCCAGAGCTGTTGGACATGTTCCACTTAAAGAAATCCCAGTCCCTCCGAGCTACATGCTCTAGGGACCTAAACCTTGTTACCACAATAAACAGAACATGCTGGAGGGATAGATTCCTGTCCAAGAGATTTCCCATACTCTGGAACAAACCACCTATCTATATCAAACAAAGCTGCTCATTAACACTCTTCAAGAAAAATCTTGATGATGAATGGGAAATAGTAAATTCACCCCGGGGATCACATCTGTGGCTGTGCTTGACAGGGGCACAGGAAAATAATTTTTGGGGGTGGCGAAAGCCAGGGTACCTTTTTGGCTAGGCTTATATAGGCCCTAAGGCAAATAGCCTAGTACCTACCTATGAACCTATGAAACTATGAAATATGTGAAGCTTATCTAGGGCACTAGCATTTCAACAACAGTGAAGGAGAAACTCATGAAATACGCACAGGGCAAGAAGAAATTTACAAAATTAACACGTTCTATATCCTAAAAATCACTTAAAATATCTTTTCTATAGATGAAACATCATTTCAACAAGCGTAAAAGAGAAACTCGTGTCATGAACACAGGGCAAGAAGAAATAAATAAAAAAATAATAATAACATGTTCTAGATACTAAAAATGGCTGAAATATCTTTTCCATAGATGGCAAACACAGTGACTACAATTTTTAATGATGCATGTTATAACTGGAAATATATTTTGTAGTGAGAGCAAGTCTAGGAAAATATAGATGATCATTACAAAATGATTTTCACCATTACAGGTATGGCCCAAGCAAAAGACAGAATTTGCACCTCAAAAACAATATATGCAAAGTATACACTGACATGTCAAAAAGTTGTTGCTTGTTTCCTTTAAAATAAATCTACATACAAATATATATTATCAAATTTACACGAGAGAGAAGATGCAGAAACTGAGGTAGAAAGTTTGGTGCCACTGTTATAAAAGATATCAGTTAGAATTCTTGTTAAATTAAAAAAAATGTATCTGATCCAGAATTCCAACTCAGCATTTAGTTTCACACAGCACATCTATGTATTCATATAGGGGCCTTCATTGCCTTTGCCATCTTACTTAATATATTCAACTTAAGGTTTCTTATGTCAGGAAAAGAGCAATTTCACCTGCAGCAATCTCATTTAAAGAAACTAAGATCTTGTATTCATTACTATTCTAACTAGTAACATTATTATCTGTTGTGGACTATGCTGATGATGTTCTACATATTGTGAGAAATAACACATCCAGAATAAGCTATGATTAGTGATGCATAGCACATACTTTACATTACAGAGTCTGGGGCAGATTCATGGTGGGATGAAGGGGGGAGCTGACTCTGTAGTAACCTATTAGTGGGAATGTCCAAGAATGCTAATCAGCCCGAACTGAAATACCAGCATTGCGCTTCTGTCAGCTATTCATCCAGTATTGGAAATTTGGCATTAGTGCCAGTATTCAGTTATTTAAAGAGTTGCAAAGGGACTGACTGAATAAATAAATGAGTTTTTGTAATATCTCTGTAGTAACATAGAATCAAGGAGTCAAACAATCCACCTCACAGTCCTGGAAGATGTTATGTTTTTTTTTTTTTTGTTTTGACCTTAACATTAGTTTGAGGGTGTCCCGGACTGGGGGACTCTGAAGGTTGCCAATTTACTTAGCTGCTGTTTTGGTCTTGGGTTCATTATGTGTTGAATTTCCTTATCTGGAAATTCCATGTAGAGGATTAAGGTTACAAGCTACAAATGAGAAGTATACCACACCACCACCTAATGTGGCAATCTCTAGGGACTTCCCCAGGGCAAATCTACTTAATTTTGTAGAACCACCCTGCAAAATTCTCAACAATGCCAATAAATGGACTCAACTAAATGTGCTACACCTCCAGCTTTTAAAAGCAATTAAACAGCCAGTATCCCTTCTCCTTGAATACAGTGGTATATTCAGGATAAACCTCTGTTGAGCAACTCACATATTAAAAAAGTGCATAACAAAATGCTGTATCAAATCCCCATCCCTCTGCATGTTACCATGGAATTATAGAGCAGTGCTAGAAAAGGAAAAGCAGTGTACAAGTCTATTATGGCAACAAATTCCAAAAGAAACTACAAATCTTACTTTAGTTATATAAAAAATAAGGTGTAATATTGAGCAATTCATTTGTCTCATCCAAAGTGTAATAATATCATACAGGCCAATGCCAGTCATATACTCACTATATTATCATGCCAATTTCATGCAGACTTTACTCCCATCTACTCACATTGTTGCCAGCTCTATCCCTAGAAAGTCAGCGAATCCTGAAATCACTTAGGAACAAGTCTCAAAATATCTATTAAAGCCTTAAAATAATATTTCAGTGGCACTAGTGAATATTACAAGCTGCCTTCCCATTAGTGGTAAGCATGTTAGTGTAAGAATCAACTGAATGTATTCAACCTCAGCTTATCAACAGGGTTTGTACCTGATGACTGAAGAATATCCACTGTTACTCCCCTACACAATGGAGGCTACTCTATGGATCCAACTAATTACAATCCTGTCAGCCTCAGAACAGAGGTATATGCAAAGACATGGAAAGTTTCATAACAGAACCTAGTAATGTGGGCATAAACAACTTAACTGCTCAAGACCCTTATGAGCTCAGTTTTGTGAAGGACATGTCCGATCTCCTGAACTTAGTAAACTTCTTTGAAATGGTTATAGAGGCAGTAAACAATGTTCACTCAACGCACACTGCTTATCTCAGCCTAGATGCATTTTGCACTCCCTTGCTGGCATTATTGATAATTAGGTAAACTTTATGTAAACTCCAACATTGTCCATGGGATTGCAAACCTGCAATCAAACAGATCTCATGTAGTAAGATTTACTGATACCATCTTTGAAAAAAATTCTAAATACTGGCGAACTATTGGGTTGAGACCTACATTTGAGCCAATAATCCATAAATGCAGTTGGCCATGCTTGCTGATGAATGACTAGAAGCTAGTAGTATACTCCCATCTACTGATGCTAAACAGCTTCAGAAAAGACTTAAATGTATGCGTTCCTTGATTACCGCAAATGGTTTCAAGCTAAACAGAAAAAAATGCAGCACAGTAGCATTTGGGAAAAAAGTTCTTTCTATCTCATACATTTTAAGTTGTACACTTCTGTAAACAGACATGGTCAAAAGGGACTTAAGTATTTATGTGGACAATGCTCTCATTCAGTCATAATTTTTCCACTGTAGTCAGGAAATCCTTCTAATTTCCCAGTTAATTTGCAAGGAAATATCCTCAAGATCCAAGGAAGTTGTCATGCTGCTGTACTTTTCCTTTATCAGACCCATCACTGAATACAATTCCCCCTTTTTTCATGCAAATAAAAGCATATCACTCAAACAGAAAGGCGCCAAAGATATCTAGTCTAGAAAAATAATGGCCTTAAGTCTTTCAACTATCCCAATTATTTATGTATTTAACACTTGTTTGTCAGGATAGTCCGACTGGATGAGTGTCCATTTTCAGCGGAGTCTTGGGGAGAAAAACTCCATAAGTTTACAGAGAGAAGAAAAATTTACAAAAGAGACATTACAGAGTAGTAGCATACAGATTGCAGACTTTACAGCTGTTAGTATACAATAAGAGGATATTCCCCCTTTTGGATGAAAATACAAGTGTACAAAATATACAATGAGAGTAGATAAGAACCTGCCAGAGCATTGCAAGATATTTCACAACTGAATAAGAGTATATAAATGTTTGTTTCCATATATACTTTCAAGCAAATATACATGTAAGAGCATATACATATATACATGTGCACACATACACACACACACACACACACACACACACACACACACACACACACACACACACACACACACACACACACACACACACACACACACACATATATACACATATATACACATATATACACACATACACACACACATATATCCTGATGGAGAGATGAAGGGTCTTGATGGAGAGATGAAGGGGTCCTGATGGAGAGATGAAAAGTCAGCAAGCAAAGGAGAGTAGTAGTGCTGAAACTGAATTCATCCTCAAGTCTTTGTGAGGACCTTCGTGAGGTGGACCCTGTTTTTAACAAAATCTCACCAAGGCGACACTGATATATAGACTGTATTCCTATAGCATATATCATGGACAGAAGTAAATCAAAAATAAAAAAAGATAGCTGGGTGCACATGACCCAGGATAAAAAAGTGCCCAATCCTGGTAGGTGCAGTGGTGCCAGGACTGGAAAAAATGACAGTGTAGAATCCTCAAAGTACAGAAACATTCCTATAATGGGTCCAAGCCAGGCTCAGGGGGAGGATGCCCTCCCTGTTGTCAAAGGAAGTAGCAGTTCACAAAAACAACAACATTTGATTGGCCAAGAAGAGCCATAAAGACGATAGAGTGAACTACTGAGGATAAGAAAGAATGTATGTATCGTTACTATCATGCAAAAAGCCCAGAATTACCAGATACAAAATATACAAAACAATTAAGAGAGAAATTAGAGGAACAAAAAATACTTCCGCAGGAAAAACTGTCACAAGCTTCAAATAAAATGTTTTGTTCATTAATACAACAGACATTTGAAAAACAGTATATAGATCAAGAAATTTTGATCTCTTGGGAAAAAGAAGAATTTGAGGAAGTGAGAAAATATAAACAACAAAACCTTATATTTGAAAAATATAAAAAATAAATATGGACATGGGAAAGAAAGAGAGATTTGATATGGTGCAATATTTATGCAAAGGAGAAAGTCAAGTTAATTAATATAGAGAATGCAGTCTCAAAGATATTCAAAGAGAAATACAGGCAAAGGCATCCAGATATGAAACATTTCACAATAAAAAGATTAATAGCACAAAAATGTAATGTAGAAAAGACAATTAGTAAAGCAGAAGTTAAAGAAATAGAAGTTGAAGTTATGGAGTGCCTGCAAAGTGAAGTGTTAAGTGTAGAAGGTCTAACACAGACTACATCACAGCATGATAGAGTGAGTCCCCAAAATAAGGAAAAGCAAGAAGATCATGAGACATGTGAAGAAGAAATATGGACAGGGAAAGGAAAAGAGATTTAATATGGTGTAATATTTATACAAAGGAGAAAGCAAAACTAACTAATACAAAAAGAGCAGCACCAAAGATATTTGAAGAGAAATACAGGCAAAGGAATCCAGATATGGAAAACTTTACAGTACAAAAATAAGAGGACTAAGAGGAAAAAAGAGATTAGTTATGGAGAAGTCAAAGAAACAGAAATTGAGGTTATGGAGCAGCTGCAAAGAGAAGGATTCAGTGTAGTAAATCAAATACAGAAAGCACCACAACAGGATAGAGCAATGGATATCCAAATTAAGGGGAAACCTGTGCAACAGGAAGCAATTGGTCAGGTGCCATATCAAGATATTTTGGAGCCTTCCACAAGAAACCAGGATAAACATTCACTTGAAGCTAGACAGCAAGGAAAGGAACATGAAACTGTGGAAACTCTGACGCAGTCAATGTTGAGGAGTGATCGGCCAATGAGTTCCCATATGACAGAACAGATGACACATGATGAAATTGAAGAGACTGTGCCACAGGAATATGCTATAAAACTTTCTATAGAATGCACGCAGGAAACGGAGAACAAGGGATGTGCCCTAAGTGAAGAGTTGCTTGATTTAATAGACAAAGACAGATATATCAAGATCAATGAGAGAAATAGTCTGCAAAAGGTTAATAAACCCCAAAAGTCAGAAGCTTGATAAAAAAAATGAACACAGTAATTAGGACTGTCCATAGAGATCCATGCGAGATGACATAAGTAAACAGAATGTATTACTGTGCTGCTAAATTAATAACTGATAAAGTTCTACCACAGGAACACAGGGTAGCGAGGGAAAAGAGGGTAAAAGTGAATACCATCATGGAAATATCGAACAGAGAAAACTATAAAGGAGTTAAGACAAGAAGTGTCATTGTTAGAAGATTATAGAAGAGGGAATAGATCAATAAAAATACTAAGAAAGATGTTATAAAAGCAATGTGCAATATTAGAACAGACCAGAATCTATTATGCACTATTGGAGATAACAAACTAAACATTTCAAAACAGGCAGAAAGACTTAGAAGATACGAAGACAAATATCAGGGAAAACCACAAAATAAGCAATTTATTGATGATTCAAAAAAGTTTTATAGAGAATTGGGAAATAAGGTAAAAGGAATTGAAAGACTGCCAAAAAAAGAGGAAGTAGATACATTTTGGAGAAGTATCTATGAAGATCCTGTGGAACATGACAAAGATGCTAAATGAATAGAAGAAGTAAAAGAAAGAATAAGAAGTTTAAAGGTACAGAATATGAAATGGGATGAAATAACAACCAGAGAGATTGAAACAAAGTTGAGAAAAGCCTCTAACTGGAAATCCCCAGGCCCAGATGCAGTACCAAACTTTTGGCTTAAAGTATTAAATTCTTTGCACGAGGATTTAGCCATGAGTAAGAACTATTTATATGCTCACCCCAAACACACACCGCACTGGTTAACAACAGGAAAAACAATGCTCTTACATAAGAGTGAACCTGAAAGCTACCCTAAAAAATATAGACCAATAACTTGTCTTCCAACGATGTTTATACACGGAAATTGACGCTGACAGAGATTATAGTCATTTAGAAGAAAACTCAATTATGGCTGTAGAACAAAAGGGCAATAAAAGAAAGTCATATGGAACAAAGGATCATTTGTTGTTAAACAAAGTTATAGTGGAGAACTGAAAGAAGGGGAAGAATCTAAGTATGGCATGGATTGACTACAAAAAAGCATTTGATAGTATCCCACATTCATGGATAAAAGAGTTCTTAAAAATGTATAAGATACACCCTACACTGATTGACTACATTGCAGTAACCACAAAACAGTGGCAGACCACTTTACAATTAAGCCATGTAAACTGGCAGATTATTATCCCAGGGGGAAACAATTCAAAGGGGGATATTCCAGGGTGACTCATTATCACCGTTGCTATTCTGCCTTGCCATTAATCCATTAAGTTGTTTACTTAACAGCTTAAGGCCATGACTACAATTTGGCTCCTAGAAAACAGCAAAGTCTAATGACTTTTCATCTTCTCTTTGTTGATGATTTAAAACTGTATAGCTCATCAGACGAGGAACTGAAAGCATAGCTGCAGGTTGTCAAAACTTTTACAGATGATATTGGAATCTTATTTGGTCTTGATAAATGTGCAAAAGCAACCTTTAAAAAGGGAAAACTGCAGCACCAGGAAAACATCAGTTTGGGACAAGAATGTAATATAAAAGAACTTGAGCAAGAGGGAGTGTATAAATACTTGGGAATTGATGAAGGGTCAGCAATAAAACATGAACAAATGTGAATAAAACTCAGTAGGGAGTACTTTAGAAGACTTAAATTAATCCTAAAATCAGCATTGACATCTAGGAACAAGATCGAAGCTATAAATCAATTTGCTCTTCCTGTCCTACCTTATAGTTTTGGAGTGATTGACTGGCCCCAAAAAGTGTTGGCTAGACTGGATATTAAAACAAGAAGGATGCTTCATGCTTACCAAATGATTTATAAAAATCAATGTATACCAAGATTATATATTCTCCGTTCCGAAGGAGGGATGGGCCTCCTTGAAATTGATTACATGTATAGATCTGTAAAAGTGGGACTCCACACATTTCTACTGACCTCACAAGATCCAAATCTAGTGAAAGTTTTGAAACATGAGGAGAATAAATCTAAGATGACATCTCTGCTTAATTTAACAGAAGCATATCGACGTCAAGGAAGAATGGAAATCAAGCCAGAGCTATCCTGTCCCATCTCTAAAACTCTAGAAAAAGAGTATCCATATACAGCTCTACCTTACCTCTTAGACAACAGAAACAATAATATAAGCAAGGACTCCTGGCACAACACATTTCTTCCCTGCTACTGGATCTCTCAAAGGCCTATATTTCTCATTTCACAAACTACTACTAAACTAAACCTCCCAACAACTTATCACCTCCTCACTGAATTTGGTTCTTAGTTTATTATTATCTAGATTTTCAAGCAGTCAAATGGAAAACAGCCTTAATGATCCTTCTACCTTCTAACAACACCTAACACAACCTCTTCTTCTACTACAGCAACAACAACTCATCCTTTGAAATGGTGTCAGAGACCAAGTTACTGGGGTACAATTGAACATCAATCAAAAAATTCAACTCCACATACAACTTAATATCAAAAAACTCATCAAAAACTAGGCATGCCTCTCGACAAAAATCGCACCCTTACACCCTCAACTAAAATCATCTATATGAGCCCCTCTCCTAACTTTCCTTTCTCTTCCAATCAACAACAAAAATCATCATGCTACAAAAAAACCCAAAAAACACACACATCACAAAGCATCTACCCACCACACTGCTCTTTTCCACACACTCAACTGGCTTTTGAACTAACCAATCATCCCATATACTCTACACTTTAGCTCTAAAGCTCTTTTCTCAAACCCTCCCTCCCTTCCCCCCTCCCTCTCCCTTTAAATGCAAATTCCCAACAGAGACAGAGCTCTCAGAACTAATAGCAAAACCTAATGACAAACAAAAACCAACTCCCCCCCCAAAAAAAACCTCCCTATCTATGGGTCTAGTCTCTCGGAACTCTCTACCTCCTCCATCCATTACACTTCCAACCACTACTCATTCAAAAAAAATCTCTTCTCTCTATCTAACTAACCAATGGGAAATGCTTGCTCCCATCAAATTTAACTATACTTGCCTTACCTCCTCTCCCTCTTTTCCAACAAAATAAATAAATAAATAAGCCAGAAGTGGATAAAAAACAGGCAGCAACTAAATGTGCTAAAAAGCAAAAGAAAGAATATAAGGTGAAGGACCAGATGAGAAAGCAAGAAATGTGGAAAAAACATAAATATAGTTGCAAGTATAGAAAACTCCTGGAAGAGCCTCATGTTGATCAAGAACAAATACAGGATGGTTAAGGAGAAGTGAATTCACATCAAGAAATGAAAGGTTAACATTGGCACCCCAAGATAGTGGGCTACGTACACGCTGGTTTACAAAGTCCATTGAACATGTGGGAGAAACAGACATATATAGGTTTTGTAAAACCGAATTGGAAACAGTCGCACACCTTGTTGCTGGTTGTGAAGCACTAATGGCAGACAGACTGTATACTGAAAGGCCTAATAATGTGGCAAGACTGTTACACTGGAGATTGTGCAAATATTATGGTATCAAAGTGGCTGAAAAACACTGGAAACATGAGCCACAAAGAATCATAGAAAATGATGACGTTTATAACACATGGGATCACCCAATACCAACATTTCAAAAGAGATGCTAGAAAACCGGATATAGTCGTCCAAGAAAAGAAGACAAAAGTAGCACTGATCATTGAAATTACCACACCCAGTGACTACAGTGTCTTGTATACAGAGAGACACAAAGTCATAAAATACCTTGATCTGCAGGCAGAAACGAGAGCCATGTGGAAGAAAGATACCCAGACAGTTCCAGTAGTAGTAGGAGCAACTGGTCTTATAAAAAATAATTTACAATTGTATTTAGATATGTTACCAATTCATGTAACACCATATGAATTGCAGAAGGAGTCATTACTGGACACATTGTGGGTACTGCGAAGAGCATTTTTGGCTAACATCAAAGAGTGAAACAATACTAATTTTATGAACTTTAATCGTACTTTGACTTAGGAATGGGGTCCATTCCTGTCATGGTATTAGAAAACCAAAAGACATGGAGAAATTAAAAGTCAGAAACCATACATAAATTTATATATATATATATATATATATATATATATATATATATATATATATATATATATATATATATATATATATATATATATATACATACATGCATACATACATTCATATATATGTTATTGTTCGCACATGGATAGGTATAGTTAGATGGTGTTGTGTTGTCTAGGACAAATGGGGTGTAGAAATAGTGAGTGGACGAGGCTTCAGGGGTTCAATTACAGTTGCATAGATGGTTGGTGAAGAGGTATGTTTTAAGTAGGCTTTTGAAGGAGAGTGCGGAGTTTTGTAGTTTGAGGTCAGGGAGAAGGTTGTTCCATATTTTTGCAACTTCATGGGCAAATAGTAATTCCCCAGAGCTGTTTTGCATATGATGGTTGCGATTAAGGCTTTGTTGGAGGACCAAAGTTGTTTATTTGAATTGCAGAAGTTCAGTATGCCAGTCACGTCAGGGGATTTCTCTGGATAGTACAGAATTACATGAGCTAGGCTGAGTTGATGGTACTTTAATAGATTCAGAAATTCAAGCCAGTGCAAGGCTTGTAAGGAAGGGCAGTGGAGGGATCATGATTTTGCATTGGTAGCAAATCTAGTGATTTTGTTGTAACACATGGAAAGTTTATTAAGGTCAGTTTTGTAAAGATTAGTTAGAATTGGGGATGCATAAAGTAGAGTAGATAGGAGATGGGTCCTGGCTATTACAAGTTCAAGATTTGGTGGTTAGATAACTTTTACAGCGATAGAGGGAACATAGCTTTTAGAGGACTTTAGTAATGGTTGTTATGTGCTTTGTGAATTTGAGTGGCTGGTCAATGGTAACTCCTAGGGGTTTAGCCTCAGTGACAGGGGTGATTTGGGTTTTGCTGGCAGAGAATATAGAGAAGGTAAGGTTGCTTGTTTTAGTGGAGTGGAATAGCATTAATTGTGTTTTCTTGGGATTTAGTATGAGTTGTGAGTTGTTAAGCTAGTTCTCTATTTCAGAGAAGGCTTCATGGGCTTTTTGTTGGAGAAGTTGGATGTTGGGTGCAAAGCATATGAAAGTTATGTCGTCAGTGTATTGGACTAGTCAGCTTTAGAGGTATGGAGCTGGATTGTGAAGATATTAAAAAGAAGGGGTCCTAGGATTGATCCTTCAGGCACGCCGAAGGAGGTTGAGAGTGGTGGGGATAGAGTTATGCCATTTGATGGCTTGTTGGTGGTTATCTAAATAGCTTTTTAACCAGAGGAGGGTGGGGTTGTTAAGGTTGAGGTCAGAGAGACAAGATAGTAGTTTATTATGTGAGACTGTGTCAAATGCCTTGGATAATTCTAGGAAGGTAGCTGAGACAAATTTACCTAGATTCTTGTGGGAGTTTATAGTACTGTTGAATTTGACTAGATCAGTGGTGGTGCTATGAGATGTGCAAAATCCATGTTGGGTTGAGGAGAGATGGCTGTTGGTGAGGAGATAGGAGAGGAGAGGAACTGGTGATGAATACATCTTTCTAGGATTTTAGAGAGGGGTGAGAGAATTGCAATTGATTGATAGTTGGAAAGGTCTAGGGAGGGGCCACCTTTGTGGAGTGGTATGATATAAGAGGTTTTACACAGGGATGGAACGGTGTGTTCGGTGATGGATCAATTTATTAGAAGTGAAATGGGAAAGGCTATAGCTGTGGATGCAATTTGGAGGTTTTCGCCAGTAAGGTTATCGGCTGCAAGGGTGGTTGGTTTGAGTTTGGCTAGGAGGTTTTGGATAGTAGAGGTAGGAACAGACTTAAGTGTGAAAGGTATGGTATTGATTTGGGCCTGAGGTGGTTGTAGGGTGTTGGAGGAAGTGATGTTGTTTTAGAGTTTGAGTACTTAGAAGATGAAATTAAAGCTGGAGGCTATGTCCAGGTCTGTACCTGTTATATTGGTGGAGGGAGTAGTGGTTCTTCCTTGCTCTAAGACAAGTTTCTTTTCTGGATGTTGAATTGGATATTTCTAGATTACATGGACTTCATACCAAAGTCCATAAGAAATTTGATGGGAATATCCAATATTTGAAGGCTTCGAGCTGTCATCCACCCCACACTATAGAAGCTTTGCCATATAGAGAAATGGTACAGATTTGTAGATTATGTAATGATACTGTAGAGCTTCAAGACGAGATATCTAAAACTAGTCATATGTTTGAATATAGGGGTTATAGGACATCCATCATTACTAGAGCTGTTACTAAGGCTTACCATAGAGAAGGGGCAGGTTATTTTAATATCAATAGGGTTGGTGCTAAACTGAACAGACATCAGACTAATATTTATTTTGTCACTACATATTGTTGTTTTAGTGAGATACTTATCAGTTTTGGTGAAATATTATTCGGGCTGTATGCAGTCTATTAGAGAGCTTCAGTCATGGTTACCAGATAGATTACAATTTTCCTACAGAGTGGGAAAAAGCCTAAATCATTTTTTAGTTAAAGAGAAATTTATTATGCCTCCTATTAATTTATATAATATAAGGATGAGTTTAGGTACACAGGAATGTGGGAAATGCAAGGCCTGTAAGCATATTGTTACTAGTTTTGGAAGCATTAATGGGTTAAGGTTTACAGTTAAGGGTCATTTTAGATGTGATATGGATGGTATAGTTTATGCCTTAAAATGTCCTTGTGATAAGTTTTATATTGGGCAGTCTAAAAGGGCATTTTAAACCAGATTATTGGAACATATACGAGACACAGAAAATGTCAAAGAGTCAAGTTCAGTGGCAGTACATTTCCAGAAGGTACATCAAGGTTCCTCAGTGGGTTTACAGGGGATTATTTTAGAAAAAAAATAATATGTTTCCACAGATGCTTGTTTTAGAAATAGACTTTTGTATAAAGAGGATGTTTATATACTTAAATTTGATACTTTAATACCTAAAGGCATGAATGCTGAGCTTAATTGGAGAGTTCTCCTTTAAGAGAAGTGTTATTTTTTTTTTAATTTACATTTTAATTAGTGTATTATAAAAAGTGATTGTTTCATTTGGTGTGTATCCTCCTTGAAGGCATTTCAGCTGAGACGTCAGAGAGAGAGAGAATAAAGATTTCTACTTTTATTGGTGGTCACTGGTTTGTGGTTTTTGTTATATCCAGGTCTGTACCTGTTATATTGGAGGAAGGAGTAGTGGTTCTTCCTGGCCGTAGGATGTTATTTATTGTTGCCCAGATTTCTTGCGCTTTGGTACAGTATTTGTTTTGTTGAGTGATATAGTAATTTTGTTTATTGAGCTTAAGCTGCTTTTTTGCTTTGTTCCAGAGCTCACGAAAGGATGGCTAGATGCAGGTGATCTGGTGTGGCACCAGGTTTTCCAGGCTTTATCCGTGGCTCTAAGTAGGGCTTTTGTGGTTTTCTGCAGCCAAGGGGTGTGGTTGCTACGTATCCTGATAGTTTTTATGGGGGCTAGTTGGTTGAGGATATTTAGGAATGTGGATTTGAAGTAATCAACTGCTTTGTCTAATGAAAAGGCTTTGATGGGAGACCAGTTGCAATGTTGCCAGGCTCTTATGAAGTGATCTCTAGGAAACTCTTTTTAGAACAGGTTTGTAGAAGGGAGGGAGAGTTAATTATTTTAAGTTTGTGCCTGAGGATAAAAGTGGGGCTGTGGTCACTCAGAGAGTTTAGTAGAGTGCCACATTGATGGGAAGTATTTGGTTGATTTGTGAGGATCCAGTCAAGTACAGATTCTCTTTTTTGTGGCCTTATCAATGCATGTGGGAGTATCTATAAGTTGGGTGAAGTTTTATAGGTTAATGTGGTGGGTGGGTTGGGAGAATGGATGGAGTTCAAGTTAATGTTTACATCACCTAGCACAATAGTTACTTGAGGGAGGAAGTATGAGGCCCAGTGAAGTATGGATTCTAGGGTAGTAAGGTTGTCACCCAGGGGTATATAGATACCCAGTGGGTTTAGGTGGTTATGTTGGTTAAGGGAGAGTTTTGCAAAAAGAGTCCCTACATTTCTGAAGTTGGGGTAATCCTTTTGTAGGAGTTGGAGTTTTAGGTTGGTTCTGTGAAGTAGAGCTATGCCTCCACCTCTTTTATGTAGTCTGTCTGCCCAAAGAATATTATACCCAGGTGGGGTAATGGAATTATATTTAATATATAGTTTAAGCCACGTCTCTGTGATGAGAATAATATCAGGGTTATATAAGGCTCTAAGGCAGCATGAAGGTCTTTTATTTTATTCATGATATTGCGGGTATTCATATTTAGTATCAGTAAGTCGGTGGGTTGTGCTTAGCTGGATAGTGATGGGTGCATGGCTTATTAGCAGGGATTGCTGGCCTGCGGTTGGGGTCAATGTCTCCTCCTAGTAGTAGCTGGGTAGTTACACAGGTGATACTTTTTAGGTATTGGACAATTAAGTAGTGAAATTGTAGACTTTGTTGCTTTCTAGATGGATAGAAGTGGTACATGGGAGGGGCATGATATATGGTGGGGTGTATATGGTGGGGTATATGCTTGCATGAGTGGGGTGATAGTAATGTTGTGGGTTAGGGTGGGAGATTTGGGGTGGATACAGTGAGTTATTGTGAGGAGATAAGAGGTACTGATGGTGGCTATGGAGAGACAGGTGAATAGGGAGGTTAATCCAGGAGGGTAAAGTGGAGATGAGACTGGAAGTAATGAGACATAATGGGAGTGAGGTTGTGGAGTTAGTTGAGGCATTTATATTTGATGAAGGTGTGAGTTGGGGGAGTAGGAAATGTGGGTGTGGATATTGAACTGGTACATGGACTGGAGTGGTGGGAAGAGAAGTGTGTGTGTGTGTGTATAGATGGTGCATATGGATGTAATTATTGGATAATGGGAGGATGAAAGGAGGGTCTTAATAAAGGAGGTTACCTATAAATACAGAGTATGCAGGGGTATGTGGGAATTGGGGGGAGGGTAGGGGAGCAGAGTAACAGAGCTGGATGAGCCAATCAGGTATGTGCAATTCAAAAATAAACTATCAGTTGCTCAGAAGTAACATCTACAATGTTATTCCTTCTTTTGTTACCAATGCTTTTTTGTTTGCTTGTTTTGCCACAAATTCTATAAGGCACAGCTGTCTTGGGGCTGAGGAAAAAAAAATAAAAGATGGCAGAGAACAGTGAGCAGTTGTAAAGTTCTACAGCTTTAACACACCCAAAATATTAAAAATACAGTTTAGAGAACAGTAGACAATTGTGAAATACCACAACACTAATAAAAAACAAACAGTTCAGAGTATTAATCACAATATAATAGTACAGAAGTAGTAAATAATCTAAATATATCAATAGTTGCATCTTTGTTTTATAGCAAATACTGCACTCATATATTACTGAACACACTAGATGCATGTTCCTCAATAGTTAACTGAACATTCTATCTCAAAGCCCTATTATGCATGAACTAAACAGAATGTTTAGCATTGTAATAAATAGTGTCTGGTTCTAGCCAGTAGTTTAAGTTTTCATCAAATGCAGTCATGTAGCCATAAAAAATAGCTTTTTCCATACAAGTAAGACAAAATGATTGTTTTGCAATATAAATGATTAGCCTCCAGCACTGGCCATAGGTTTAAAGTTGAATCAAACACAAGTGCTTAAAATGTAGACAAAAAATAGCCTCTGGTACTATATCAGCACTAAATTGATTCAAATAATGCATCAAGAGCCTCTGGAACCAGCCACATGTTTAAAGTGGCAACAGACCCAGTTCCTAAAACATGTAGTAAGATTAGTTTTTGGTAGAAGCAATAGGTTTAGGACAACCTACAAAAAAACACAGTTGCTAAGCCAGAGAAAGCAGCAGGTAATGGTTACAATGTACAGTTCATAAAAATAATACACAATCAGTTGTATAACATGTACTTACAGATAAACTTGCCATGAGACCAGCAGGGGAGGATTCCTAGTTTAAATATGGCTCCTGTTGTTCATGGGACTGAAATAAGCTCACATAAGACATGAAGGGAGGGGCAGAAGTGAACTAGAATGTGATAAACAAGGGAGGTGATTATGCAGATAGAGAGCCAATCAAGATATATGATATTCAAAAATAAACTATTAGTTGCTCAGAAGTCACATCTACAATGTTAGTCCTTTTTTGTTACCAATGTTTTTTTTAAAGGAGTGAAAGCCCCTTTTAATATTACCAGTTAGATGCCTAAGAAATTTAATTTTCTGAAGGCTGAAAGAGAGTGACTCAACTATTGTTGAGTCAGAGACAGACTGGGAGGGTAGTGGGGATATATCACATAGAAGAAGAAAAATAAACAGGTAAATGTTTCTTTAGAGACTAGAAGGGCTAGAATTGCACTTTAGTGTGGAGTGTTTTACAGACTTTAAGTGTAGAAACCAGAATGTCTGTACGGGGGGGGGGGGGGGGGACTCAAATGTCTGAGGGCTCACAGAGAGACTGGGAGGATAGTGGGGAAATATCACATGCCAAAAAAGATGGGTAAATGTTTCTTTAGAGACTGGAAGGGCTATAATTACAGTTCAATTACAGTTTAGAGTGGAGTATTTTTACAGACTTGAAGGGTAGAAATTGGAATGTTTCTACATGGTGTGGGGGGGGTGAAATCCCTGCTGCTGGCTCATGTAGTTATATTCAGGACATTAAGGATTACAGTAAAAAAGACAACCTACTAATGCCTTTTATATTATAATGAGAAATACACTTAAGTTCTGGGAGGTTCTTCAATACAGTTGGAAGTTCCATTGGCTTTACTTATGTTAGTGGTGTTATTTGTCACAGGATAGGTGCCACAAATTCTATAAGACACAGCTGGCTTGGGGACTTAAGTTCTGCAAGGTTCTTCAATACAGTTGAAGTCCCACTGGCTTTACTTATGTTAGTGTTGTTATTTGTCACAGGATAGGTGCCGCAAATTCTATAAGACACAGCTGGCTTGGGGAGATAAACTTGTCATGAGTCCAACAGGGGAGGATTCATAGTTTAAAGATGGCGCCTGTTGTTTTTGGGACAATGCTTCCTAAGCTCAGTAGATTACTGACTCCTCAGATGTGAACTACGTCTCACTTTCTGAGCCATGGAAGACTCTGCCCCATTCGATCACTGATTGCTTTGCAAAACCAATAGCTTTACAAACATCCACACTAGAGACTACATCAAGAAATAAACAATAATCATTGGCGGGAGAGATGACTAACTGAATATTTTTATAGCCTATAGAGTAAGCTAGCACTACATATTAAATAATGTACTGCCTTTTCTACCTTTAAGGCTATCATTTAGACAATGGTTAGACACACATTTACTCCTGGGTTATCATATATATCACTGCTGAATTGGAATAAAAATACTATTATGTGCTTGTAAAAGAGGTTGACATAATGGTTGCAGTGTTTACCTTACAGGCACAAAGTGTAGTGTTTAATTTTTACACGGGATAATTGGCTAGGCTGAATATGGCTCACAAGAGCAGTTAGACTAGTATTAGTCTATGAACCTATGAAGGTGTGTATAGCAAGGTAACTTAAAGTCCTCATGATAACTTGCCTAGTATTGTTCTTAAGGTGTAAGTTATTTCTTCAAATGCAGTTTTATTGAACACCATTTGTCAATTAAACTTTTGCTGAACATGGTTTGACATCAGCATTCAGTAGGGAAAAGAAGATTCTCCATGTCCTTACTGTTTTGAAGTTGTGGAGTTGGTATGTATACATACACACATAACAGGAGTGAGGGAGTTGGGATTGCAGGCAGCGAATGATTTTCTTTTTCTTTCTTCTTTTTTCTTTTGTATTTCATACCAGTGCTGGTTAGATTACTTTTTTTGGTGTTTTGTCTTTTTTAAGTAAGATTTAATGAACTAGATCCTTGTTCTTTTGTTACTACCCAACAATTTAGGGTTTGCAACACTAAGTCACTTAACCTGACACTGTTCTCAGGTGGCCCCAGAAAAGTGAGTTCTGTGTAGTGAGATTATCCAATTAACAAATGAGTAAAATTAAATTAAATTAAAAAAAATGTAGATAGTAGCCCTCATGATACGGAAAATGGTACCAACTTGCAAGCAAATCAAGAGGATTATTAGGATCGTGCTCTGAAAATCCTACATTAAACTTTATGTTGCAAAGTTTATGTGTGTGCGTGTGGGCATGCACACAAAATTGCAGAGATTTTTTTTCAGTTTTTCATCAGTTGGTCTCTTCAAAATTCCCAGTTATGAAAGATTGATTTAAATGAGAATATGGATGTTAACAGAAATGCAGATGGATCACACTCTATGCAGATTAATGTTTCTGAGGTCTGAGGTCTCTTAGTATACTTAAGAAGAGATCAGCAGCATTTTTATTAAGTTAACAATTCGGAAAATGTAATCTCTGCTGTAGTGGAATAGACTTGTTTATTCTTTTTTTTCTATTATTTGGGACAGATCTTGTTTTTTCTTCCTTTTTTCACCAAAAATGCATGCTCACTATATGTTCTCAGGACAGAATATTGCCACCAAATGATGTGAACTAGGAATAATTAGATAGCAAAACTAAGTTGTACATGTCAGTGGTCTAGGAATAAAACATGATTATATGTGATATAGGGTCCAATACTTCTGTGAAAAAAAAAATGTCCAACACATGGCACAAAATGCAAGAGGCCAAAGTCAATGTTCTCATGGATATAAGAGACCTTTATCAGTGTCACACACATAATATAATAGTATATGCATTTTAATTCTCACATACTACCATAAATGTGTTCTTTGCAGCCAGGATAATATATTAAGGTTATATCCTTCATTTTCACATGCTTACATTTTGGGACTTACATTATTTGAGGTTGGTGGTGTATACCATAAAAAGCTGCTTGCATCTATTAATACTGCATGCATTATATTTTCATCTCTATTTAAATTCTAGCCTAACTTCAAGAGCTTGGCATATAGACATAACAGCATTGAGTTAGCCAGTTTTTGATAGTAGTGATAAAATGTATCGTTCTTAATGCAAAACAAAGCACAAAGAGTCCATCAAAATACACAAGTAGATGGCATCTTGGTATGGGTGAATTTGAATTCATTGTCACTGGTATTCTTGCACTAATTCCAAGGTAACATAGCAGTAGAGAAAAGGAAAAGCACCATAGACAGTAAATCACTGGCAAAGTGCAAACTAAAACTTAGTGATTTCTTATATCAATGTCAACTCAGTGAGTTTCAACTCAACAGGTTAAAGCTGTTGAGTTGAAACCACATCCAGTAGACAGTCAACCATTAGTAGGCAAACTCTGAAGCATGCAATTTACAATCACAGGTGTGACCTGTTTTAAATTGTTTTTCAATTTATATTCTATATACATTCATAGAGATTCAGATTAGAGATTAACTAAGCTAACTGCCTTTTGAGCCATTTGGCCATTTCCAGCCCTAGCCACTATCCCCAGACCCAAAACCACCCTTGTGTGTGTTTGCAACACAAACACTTACATTAACCCCCCCCTAAAATGTTCATAGATTAGTACTAAGCTAGCCTAGCTGCAAAGCATTTTTAAAGCTTTAATTATTATCTTTTTACGACTCAAACCCTGCACCTTGTGTTTGTAAGGCAAACACCTTAACCATTAGGCCACCCTCCCAACTTGTCATTTTTTTTTATTATTTTTATAATAACCACTCAGGTATTACAGAAAAACTCACTATCCTGAACATAAACCCCTATGTCACGAGGTGGGTTGCCAACTGGCTTACAGACAGAACTCACACGGTAAGAATAGCGGGCTCCATGTCCGACTCTAAACCAGTCACAAGTGGTGTCCCATAAGGCTCTGTCCTGGGACTCTGCTGTTCAGCATATACTTCTCAGAAGTACAGGCTAAACAAGAGGACTATGGCTAACCAAGTTTGCCAATGACTGCAAACTGGGAGCCATAATTGACTCTCTGGCTGACACAGACATTCTCCAAAAGAGCCTTACTGAGATGGACACCTGGTGTCAAAGTCATAGCCTCAAGCTAAATGCCAAAAAATGCATAGTCATCCCATTTGGGAAAAACAAAACACCCACGAATTACCACATAGGTGACAGCCCCCACAGAAGAGGTAATAGGAGATCTGGGGACCCAGGTAGAGAGCAATCTCTCCTTTGACAATCATATTGCCAAAGTAGTTAGGAAATCCTTCTATGTGGCCCATCTAATTACTAAAGGGTTCGCATCTAGAAATAAAGAGGTTATAATGTCCCTCTACTCGTCACTCATTAGACCCATCATAGAGTACAATGCCCCATTTGGGATGTACATCACAAGACACTTCCAATGGCTGGAAAGACCACAAAAGTACCTCACCAAGAGGATTACTGGTCTCAAACATATGTCCTATGCAGCCTGAATGAAAAAACTCCGGCTGTACTCAGTGTCATATTGCTTACTCAGATGGGACCTCTGCCTGACTTACAAAGCCATGTCCAACTCAGAACTGATGGACATGCTCCACCTAAAGAAATCCAAGTCACTGCGAGCCACGTGCTCTAGTGAGCTAAACCTTGCCACAACAATAAATAGAACATGCTGGAGGGATAGATTCCTGTCACAGAGACTCCCCATACTTTGGAACAATATTCCAAATTACATCAGGCAGAGCCCCTCACTAACACTCTTCAAGAGAAACCTTGACAAGTGGATGGGTAACAGAAAATACACCCCTGGGATCACTTCACTGGCTCTGCTTGACAGAGGATCAGTTAATTAATCAATGGGGTGGCGAAAGCCGACACACTCTGACTAGGCTTATAAATGCCCTCGGGCAGATAGCCTAATACCTACCTATGAACCTATAATAAATTTATTTAATACCTTATTTTCATTTGTTGTCCCAGAATGCCCAGCTGAGAGGTCACTATTTTCAGTTTTGTCCAGTTTAGAGAAGCTTCATAAAAGTCAAAGCACACGTATCAAAAAAAAAAACATCAAAAACATCTCTATGACATTAGAAAAAAATATATAAAATTTGGGTCACATCAGCTTTAAGTGAGTTAATGTATATTTTATGTACATGTTAAATACTAATTTGTCACAAAACTAGAAGAAAAAGCTATTAAGAAATATGAAGGTGAGATTTATATATAGGTGTTCTAATAACAACAGCTGAGGAAAACTACATTAACAAACAACTATGACTCACAAGTGTAATCTGAAAACTCAATAAATTCAATTATTAAAAAATGCAATTTAATTTTGGAAATGTTGCAGCTATAGTTTTTGAAGCAATAACCAAGTTTTTGAATATGTTCTTTAATAGCATCATTATTATTAATACCTTTTGGTGCATTTTTCACTTTGCTTTCTGTGCAGAGGTATTTAATTTATAATAAAATGACTTGAGAAATGCAAGTGTTATGCAATTAATCATGCCTGTTACATTGTCTACATCAATATGCTGTCAAATCAGTACTTTTTATGTGTCATTTTGATAAAGGCTTGAACATTAAGTAATAATCCTTTGTTAGGTGCTAACAAGCCACCATAATACATGCTAAGGATAGCTTTAGAAACTGTAAATAACTAGCAAAAGGTGCATCCTTCTCTGGGAATATTACTGGAAAGCATTCAGTTCACATTCTGGGGAAACTTGTTGCTTTGCCACATATTTGAAAATGCACTGTAGACTGTATATAGTGTAACAATAAACTCCCATTCTTTTATTTTTATTTTATTAAGTATGCAAACACTTCTTACCAACTTCGGCTTAGTGTTTTTAGTGCTTTTGACTGAGTTTTGTCGGCAAAGATGGTCATGTGAATGGGGTCAGTATTATAAAACAATAAGTCATTGCATGGATGAAATAGAAACAGGGTATTTTCATCTAATACAGACTAATTAAGCAGCTGAACACTTCATTTTATAATAATGCAGAATAGGAATGGAAATAATAATTTGGCTATTGAATGAAGTAGAACAAAAATATAAAATAAAAATGAGCTGCCTAAGAAAATAAATTAAAGTTTTTCCAAATACCATAATTAA